>NC_056733.1:1086126300-1086193800 GCF_019279795.1 Protopterus annectens | reverse complement strand
AAAAATAATTTTATTGCAGTAATTGTCAATTTCTCCAAACAAATTCTCATATTTTCTTTGATCAAAATTCCCAATGTTAAAATCTAAAACCTTGTTGTGCAATATATTCGTTTCACTTAACAACATTTCATTTTGTCTTTCATAGTCCCTAACCATTAGTTTCAACATTTCAATACCAGTGTTGTTGAATAATTCAGTTAACTGCTTATACAGTAAAGAGTTCTGCTTGACATTGTTTGGGTATTTAAATAATCTCTACCTTTAGGCACTCTTTCTGTTGAAATACATTAATTTAAATAACAAGAAAACAATTTGATTTGTTTTCAACGCATACTGTCTGTCTTTAAACTTTTTAAATGTCTCGTCAGAGCTCTCAAACTTGTTGTCAAATGTTTGATTACAGCCGAGTGACCATCCTGCAGTCTGCATCTGCTCTACTCCCTCTCTGCTCAAAAGGAATTTTTTGTTATTTGCATTATAAATAATAAAAAAACCAAACCATGCCCTGAGGTATATTATATATTATTTTTGAAGCATACATGATGGCAAACACAATTGTATTGATATTTGATTATTGTCAATAGTATATTTTTGTTATTTGTGGTGATAACTTTATTTTTTAAAGGCTCAAGCCACGCCCACTAGGAGTTAAAGGTGCACAATCAAAAGAGTTGTACTGGAGGGAATGAGTTAAAACACCTGCAACAGCTGGAGAGGCCACAGAAGTACCTCACGAAGAGGATCCTAGGCATTAAACACATGTCCTACACGGAAACACCCAAAAGACACCAGTTATTCTCTGTTTCATATCGCCGACTTGATCTTTGCTTGACTTACAAAGCCATGTCTGACCCAGCTCTGTTAGAAATGCTACATCTATAGAAATCCCAATCCCTCCACACCACACACTCCAGAGACCTCAACCTCATTACCACAATCAACAGAACATGCTGGAGGGACAGGTTCCTCACCCAGAGATTGCCCATGCTCTGGAATAGACTTCCCATACATGTCAATCAGAGCACCTTGCTGTCCCTCTTCAAGAGAAATCTTGATGAGTGGATGGGTAATAGAAAGTTCACCCCAGGGATCACTCCAGTGGCTCTACTTGATAGAGGGACTGGGAACTAACATTGAGCGGCAAAATGCCAGGACACTTCTATGGGTCAGGCTTTTAAAGGCTCCAGGGCCATTAGCCTAGTACACATCTATGACCCTATAAGAAAAGATGGGGCACAAACATTACAAACATGTCTACAGATGTGACATAAAGTTAGCACCGCTGTCTGCCACTATTCTCTGGCAAAACCTACCTTGCTGAAAATGTCTAGCAAAGCATTTACCACCTTCTGTGCTTCACTGGAAGACAGAGTCACTTGTTTTGTGATATTTAGTGGCATGGTCCACCACTATGATGATATTTATTCTACCTGTAGAATATGGGATACCTAGAGGTCTCATAATATCCATAGCTACCCTCTGAAATGACTCCTGAATAACAAACAAAAGCATCAAAGTGACCTTTGCTTTGTCTCCAGCTTTGCTAACCCTTTGGCATTGTTCAGAGGTCCTGAGGTACCCTGCTGCATCCTTTGCAATCCCTGTGCAATAGAAATTCTGCATAAGTTGTTCTTTTCGTCCAATGTATGCTCATATGGCCTGCAAAAGGAATCTCTTGGGCTATGGCCAGAAGTGCCTCTTACTAAGACCTTGATACTACCAATGACTGCATTACCTCTCCCTCTAGCACTTCTTAAGAGGTCTATTCCTTATACAACAATCCTTTGCCCCAATATATCAAGTCCCTCTGTCCTTGAGTATATGGAGCCTTCTTTCCTATCCCCCTCAAATTCTGAAAAGTAAGATCTGAGAATTAAGCCTTCCTTAACTCATTTTAGAGCCCCTCCTCAGCTACCCTTCCTAGGGTGCTTTACCCATGAGAAAGGGAGTTAAATCACCCTCTTTATACCGACAGAAAGGTTTTGTGCTGACTTGGTCTTCTAGCGTTTGGCTTCACCCGTCTCCATGACGCCCTTGTCTGTAGTGAAGGATCAGCATCACCGTTTAAGCTAGCATTCGTTTTCTTTATCTTCTGCCTGCAGACACTGCTTTCTACTGCTGTGAGTTACACATGCTTCATTTCCAGTTGTCTTTGAGGTTGTTTTTTGACTGTCTCTTGCACACTTACAACTCTTGCTAGGATGTCTCCAGGTTGCATTCTTCCTGTACACAAAGCTGATGCCACCTCCTTTTTTGGTCATATTAGCATGCTGGATTCCTTTTGCTTTATACTTCTTTGTCAGCTGTGCCACATATTTGTCAGAAGAGCTAATTTGGGGCCATTCCTAAACAAAACTGATTAAAATAAAGTAACTGCTGTGCAAAACAAAACATCTGCATATTTTATCTTATGGCTGAGAGAGTATGCACGCATCTTTGATAACAACCTTTGGGCAGAATAAGTTCATTTCCAGTATCTGCACCAAATGGCACCAATTTGTCATAATAGCACAACTGCCACCAACTGTCACATATTTATTTACTTATTTATTTTACATTTGTTGACCGGGAGTGTCTGACTGAGCTAACTCCCTTTTTCAGCAGAGGCCTGGGGAGAAAAGCTCCAAGTGATACAAACAATTTACAATTCCAATGCAGTTTAAAAATACATTCAGTAGTACATAATGGTAGAAAGACAGACATAAGACATACTTACAGTATCAGTAAGAAGCTAATGTCCCTCATAAAATCATCCAAGGCTAACTTTGAAAGAAAAATAGCCAAGGATTCAAAAGATAACCACAAAGCCTTCTTTAGCTATGTCAAAAATCTAAGCGGCAACTCGCAGATAGGCTCTGAGCTAGTGCAAAATAGCACAAAATTTACTGAACCTACCGATATTGCCAACATCTTGGCAGATAGATTCAATGAAAACTTCACCCTCCTCTCACCCCCAAAAGGGCCCACAACAATACCGGAAAAATGTAGTGCCCTGGAAATCACAGACGCACAGGTGAAAACAGCCCTTTCAAAAGCCAAAAGCACAGAGTCGATGGGGCCAGATGGTGTTCCGGGCTGCATCTTGCACGAACTGCAGAACGAACTAGCCCCCACCTAAACACACTGTTCAACCTCAGCCTCTCCACAGGCTATGCGCTCATAGAATGGCACACAGCAACAGTTATTCTGCTCCACAAAGGAGGGGCCACAACTGACCCTGGTAACTATCGTCTCATAAGACTGACTAGCCTGATCTGCAAGGAGGAGCGCATCATCATGGAACTCATTTACAAAGACACTAAAAACCTCCAAACACTTGACCCGACCCAGTTTGGCTTTGTTAAGGGCAGATCATGCCTACTAAACCTGGACTTCTTCAAGACAGTCACCAAGGCCATAGATGAGGGGAAGGTGGTTCCCACAGCCTACCTTGACCTTGCAAAGACTTTTGACACCATTCCCCACTCAGGAATTATAGAAAAACTCACCAGCCTGAACATAAACCCCTACATCACGAGATGGGTTGCCAACTGGCTTACAGAAAGAACTCACATGGTAAGAATAGTGGGCTCCAGGTCCGACTCTAAACCAGTCACAAGTGGTGTCCCACAAGGCTCGGTCCTGGGATCCCTACTGTTTGGCATATACTTCTCAGAAGTACAGGCAAACACAGGAGGATTATGGCTAACCAAGTTCGCCGATGACTGCAAACTGGGAGCCATAACTGACTCTCCGGCTGACATGGACATTCTCCAAAAGGGCCTTAATGAGATGGACACCTGGTGTCAAAGTCATAGTCTCAAAGCTAAATGCCAAAAATGCATAGTCATTCCGTTTGGGAAAAACAAAACACCCATGAATTACCACATAGGCGGCAGCTCCCTTAATACAGAAGAGGTAATAAGAGATCTGGGGACCCAGGTAGATAGTAATCTCTCCTTTGACAATCATATTGCGAAAGTAGTTAGGAAATCCTTCTATGTAGCCTATCTAATTACTAAATGGTTCGCATCTAGAAATAAAGAGGTTATAGTGCCCCTCTACTCATCACTCATCAGACCCATCATAGAGTACAATGCCCCATTTGGGATGTACCTCACAAGACACTTCCAACAACTGGAAATAAAGTACCTCACCAAGAGGATTACTAGTCTCAAACATATGTCCTATGCAGCCTGACTGGAAAAACTCTGGCTGTGCTCAGTGGAATATCGCTTACTCAGAGGTGATCTCTGCCTGACTAACAAAGCTATGTCCAACTCAGAATTGATGGACATGCTCCACCTAAAGAAATCCAAGTCACTGCGAGCCACTCGCTCTAGTGAGCTAAACCTCACCACAACAATAAATAGAACATGCTGGGGGGATAGATTCCTGTCACAGAGACTCCCCATGCTTTGGAACAAAATTCCAAATTACATCAGGCAGAGCCCCTCATTAAAACTCTTCAAGAGAAACCTTGACGAGTGGATGAGTAACAGAAAATACACCCCTGGGATCACTTCATTGGATCTTCTTGACAGAGGCTCAGTTAATTAATCAGTGGGGCAGCAAAAGCTGACCCACTGTGGCTAGGCTTATAAATGCCCTCAGGCAGATAACCTAGTACCTGCCTATGATCCTAGGAACCTAAGTCCAAGGGGAACAGACAGCAGTACTGTGTTACAATTTTATGATATAAATGTATAAGACGTCTAATGATAAGTTATAGTATTTATTAAGTAAGACATGAACTACAACTGTACCAGTATATTAGAAGAATTTACAGATAAAGGCTGGGGAAAGAAAGCAAAGAGATAGATAGGTGAAAGAAAGGGGGGAAGTTAAGAGGACAGAGAAAGATTATGAGAGGGACAAGTAAAGAGAGAAGAGAAGAACAATTAGTTTGTATGACAGATGTATTCAGGGAGGTTGGGAACAGTGGCAGGTCCAGTGTCTTTTAAAGTGCTCTTTTGTGGCCATTTTAAATTGTTTGGGATGCGTAAGGGATCTGACTTCAAGTGGGTGTTTGTTCCAGGCTATAGATGTTACACCCAGATTTAGAATTGGGTTTATGGATAAGTAATAGATCTTGGGTCGACCTCCTGAGGTGCCTAGTAGGAGAGTAGTAGGAGATGAGAGAACTTAGAGCTGGACAGTAGGCTGGCTGGTAAAGAATGGAGTGAATGGTTTGGAGCTGGGAGAGAAGAAGCAGGTGATGTAGTTCAAGCCAGTTTAATGTTGACAGTGGTGGGATTTATAGGTTTGGTGGGCTGCAAATCTTGCTACTTTGTGATAGGTTGATTCAAGTTTTGCTAGTAGAGTAGAGTTTAGGTTTGTAAATATATGTAACCAATAAGTTGGGTAATGTAGAAGATAGGCATGTGTGAGAGTGATCCGAGCTTCAGCAGTGAGGAATTGTTTATTTCTATACAGAAGTCCTAGTTTCTGATGGGTTTTTCTGATAAAATCATTTATGTGAAGGTTAAGTTTTAGCTGATCATCAATGGTGACACCAAGGAGTTTAGTGCTGGTGTTGACTTCGATAGGGGTATTGTTAAGGGACATTATGGAGAAGGAAGATTTGATGTGGTTAACTGTTTTGAGGAGAAAGAGTAACAGTTTTGTTTTTTTTTTTTGGGTTGAGGATGATCTGATTATTAGAGAGCCATGTCTCAACTGCATTGAAGGATGACTGGGTGGCTGTTTGAAGTTCAGATGGGGAGTTAGCAATGGTGATGACTGTAGAGTCATCAGCATATTGGACTATGGAAGACTGTGGGCAGGAAGAATAGAGTAAGCTGGTGAAGATATTAAAAAGTAGTGGTCCAAAAATGGATCCTTGGGGGACACCCATTCTTACTGGATCCTTGGGGGACACCCATTCTTATTGGAAGGGGGGAAGAATGAGCAGAGTGCCATCTCACTGAATGACATCTGTCAGTGAGATAGCTGTAGAACCATGCAACTGTATCTTGGGAGAAGTTGAGGTCAGACAGTTTATGTAAAAGCAGAGAGTGAGAAACAGTGTCAAAGCCTTTGATAGATCAAGGAATAAGCAACATATACGTTTATGATCATCTCTGGCTAAAGAAATGGTGTTGAGGAAGGATAGTAGAGCTGTAGAGGTACTATGTTTACATCTGAAACCATGCTGTGTAGGAGTGAGCGGTTGATTCTGTATGATATATTGCATAACTTGTTTATGTATACATTTCTCCAAGACTTTAGATAAAGGGGAGAGGATAGCAATAGGTCTGAAATTGATGGCCTGATACTGCCAGCAATATGTGATGAATAAGTGTCCCTCATGGGTTTTGAATTCCAACATTGCCAATCAGTGTGCATCCTGCAATCCACTCCACTGCCCCAAACAAGTCTGATAGCTACCAGATGGATGGTCTCTTGAGAAAAAAAAACACTGGTGCTAACAGGGTTTAGACAAAGAAAAGTGCACACAAATCTAATTCAATAACAAATTCCCCAAGTGCAACTGGACCCTAAGAGCATAAAAGGAATATGCATTGCTGTTCTGGGTATAGGCTTCCAAATCCCATACACAGACTAGGACTGCACACTTGAGTCTTTGGCCTAGCATTCCAGACTCCTTTCTCACCCAACTGTCTGTAGATTACTTCTTACCCATGACAAACAATAAGTTACACACACACACACACACACACACACACACACACACACACACACACACACACACACACACACACACACACACACATGCACACACGCACGCACGCACACACACACACACACACACACTGTCAAAGGAAAAAACTTCAAAGACCAATACACGTAAGGTTCAGTTAAGGCATATTTATTACTTGCTGCAAGGAGACAAAAACATGCAAATACAAGGATTTGTCTAACTACTAACAGGAAGTATTCTTATTCTTATACTATTCTACAAGACATGGCCTTCTATGGCTGACGTAATCAAACACAACTTTCCGTATTGTTCTACAGCAGATGTTACTCAGATTTTCTGCTGACATGACTAGATTTGTGAGAAACTTTTGAGAAAAACAACCTGGCCTTGGTGGGCTCTAATTCATTTACAAGCTTCTATTGTACAGTGTTACATTTCAAGGTACTCTTCTAATTCAGATACAAGCAAATGCTGATTGCAGTTCATATTTTCAAACAGGCTTTGTCCTAATTATCTATAGCTTCTACAGCTGTGTATTTTCTCACACCATAAGCGGAACTTCTTGTCTAAGTTTCATACAAGTAGTATTGTTCTATTCATTATAAGCAGGAATCATCTGCTTCTCAGTAAATTTCCAAGGCACTAGCAAGATTTTAGCTAACAATACAAAGTCAGAAAGCATCTGCAGTTTGTATATATTTATGCAGTATGAAATAGAATAAATGTATTAACCCTTTCAAGCTCTAAATGCACTAAGCATATTACTAATACACACATTAATACATATTTTTCTGACATTTCCCCCCTTTTAGTACTTTTATTCTACTTTCAAAATAAGTATAAACAGTTTGTTTTCTTCTCCTAACCTCTTCCACTTAGGATTTGCAGTTAAGAGAATCATTCAATTTAAACTTATGAAAGCATTTTCAATCTTTTAACAGTTCTTCAAGCTCAGTACTTTGATATAAGGTTTCAGAAACTGACATATCTATAAAGTTTTTTATCAGTCTTTTTATACAGGGGATGCCACAGCAAACACATACTCCCAGTAGGAGCATTCCTACACAAATGGCAACCAGGATGTTCACTAGGATGGTACCCCACCCCCCAAACCATCTCTGGAAAAAGTCCGTCAGTGGGTTTGGGCCTGGTTTGGTTATGTCAGACACTTGCTGAATTACCTCAAGGTGATTGTCTATCTCGTGTTTATGGTCAGGAATATACGAACAGCATTCTTCTTGGATTAAAGTGCAAGTACCACCTCTCACCGCTAGGGTGAAGTCTAGAGCCATGCGGTTTTGTAGCACTACAGTTCTCATGGCATTCAGTTCATCAGTTACCAATTCAAGGGTGGAAAACGTTGCATTACTCATTACTTCGAGAAGTTTAGACAGTTTTCTCAGCTCCCAGATCGATTTTGTCACTCCATATGCTGGTAATATGCCTGCCCATGATATAACAGTATCACTCAAGTCCATGTGTGTCAGTCCATCGCCCACAGCATGATAGTTTTTCCAGCGTGCATCGATTTGCCCTACTGGATTTACAGGTTTCCTGGCGAGTTTCTTGTTAACCTCTCGGACATTCCGAATTTTTCCTCGAGGTAAAACTGCAGTATGTCGTATGGCCGGAACCAGGTAACCCAAAAAACAACTGCTGGACCAATTTTCAGGTAACCATTTGTAGGCCTTTCTGCCACACACAAAATAACAGTCCTCTGCTTTAGTAGTAACTTTGCTATGAATATACACTCGCCCTGCATGAAACATTTTTCTATCAATTATAGACAGTTGTTTATAAAGAACATAATTATGTTTTACTTCATCAAGTGTTTTGTGCATCAGTTCAAGAAATGAATCATAATTTGTATTACAATAAAGATCTACATTGTTACCTTTAGTGTAACATTTATAAGGAACAGTCACATTGCAATTGCTCCAACCCACCTGAACAGTATCATTTTTATAAAAACACACAGTTCCCTTTTGTGGAACAGACAAGTGCAATGCTATTTTATCTTGTGATTTAATGGTTGAGGTATCATAAATCAAGTTCTCCCAGGTCTCATTGACCCCTAGGGGGACTGTAGTCATTAATAACCCCCCCATATGCTGTTGGCAAAGCTGTGCAAATCCAGCAATTCGAAATATTGAAAGTCTCAGCATACACATGTTTAATTGCCTGGTAAGTGTTGAAGTTTGGGTGCCAGTCTATGAGCAATACTTCACGTTTATTCAGTTCAGTCTGTGTGGCTGGGAAAAGGAAAGGCCACAACAAAAAGATTATTGTCACTAGTACAGTTAACAGGATGATTATGCAATACTTCTGAGGAAAGGGTTGTTCTGCATTCCTGTTTCTTCTGGACTCTATAATTTTTACTCTTGGCATGTGACAAGATTTTTGTCCAGTTCAAAGTTTTTGACTAATTTACAGTGCATCAGGTGGATCCAGGAGGTGTGCTCCGCAATTTTGACTGCAGTGGGTGTTGACAGAAGCACTTGATATGGACCTTCCCACTTTGGTGACGCCCAATTCTTTTTCTTAATGGCCTTTATCCACACCCAGGTACCCGGTTCCACTGCCACTTCTGACTGTCTGGTTTGTTCTTTATCTGAAACAGAATTTGACTGCAACACATGTTTGGAATTTAACAAGTTTCACATATACTCAGCTAGTGTACTGTCAGCTTCCTGGTCTGCGGGCATGAGAGATTTCCACTGAGGTATATACTAAGCCCTTCCAAATAATTTTTCAAAAGGAGTCAATCCTTTTGCATTCGAAACAGTTCTCATGCTCAACAGTGCCAGGGGCAGACAGTGCACCCAATTTCTCTGTGTTTCTACTATTAAGTTCCTTAGCCTACTTTTTAAAATTCCATTATGCCTCTCTGCTAGCCCTGCAGATTGTGGGTGATACGCACAATGATTTTTCAAAGAAATACCAAAATGTATACTTAACTTGTTGTATGGTCTGGTTTATAAAGTGTGTGCTGTTGTCACTGTAGATCCTTTCTGGAATGCCGAATCTAGGGATGATTTCTTTAACAAGAACTTTGGCCACTGTTGCTGCGTCTGGATTTTTAGTCGGAAAGGCTTCCACCCATTTGGAAAACATATCTACAATGACAAGACAATACTTCTTATTTTCACATTTGTTCAATTCTATAAAATCCATACAGATAGTATGAAACGGATATGGCGGTGTAGGGAAACTCCCTTGCTTGGGCTTTAACACCCCTTGTGCATGATGTTTATTACAAACATGGCACATCAAACAGAATTTTTTAGAGTAATTTGTAAATCCATATGTCGTGAACACTTGGTTCACCAGCTGTACCATCCCCCCTGTTGAGACATGGCACTGCCCATGGCTCAACAAAGCTGCATATCTAAACAAATTAGACGGCAATATTGGTTTCCCTTCTTTAGAGATGTACAGCCCCTTTTCGAGAATTGCTCCTTGTTTTACCCATCTTTGTTTTTCAACTTGCATAGTAAGTGTCTGCATTGTTTTTAACACTTCTAAGTCTAAAATCTCAGAGGGTTGTAATTCCTCATTCAAAAGAAATACTTCTGAAGCTGCTTGCTTTGCAGCTGTATCAGCTCTCGCATTACCTTTTGAAATCCTGTCCTGTTGCTTGGTATGAGCTGTACATTTACAGATAGCTACTTTCTGGGGTAACTGAATAGATTCTAAAAGATCTAAAATAAACTGCGCATGATTGATCGGTTTGCCAGTAGATGTTATCATTCCTCGATGTTTCCACTGTTGCGCAAAAACATGTACAGTAGAAAATGCGTACTGGCTGTCAGTAAAAATGTTCACACATTTACCTTTTGCTAAGGTACATGCCCGTGTCAAGGCAATCAATTCTGCTGCCTGTGCAGATAAATTGTGTGGTAAAGATTTCGCTTCTATAATCTCAATATCAGAAACTACTGCATATCCTACTCGGTTCTGTCCTGCAGGACCCCTTTTGCATGAGCCATCCACGTAGTATGTCACCTCGGCATCATCCAAGGGAACATCCGTAAGGTCTTTTCTAGGCAGTGTCTTTTGCTCAATCACCTGCAGGCAGCTGTGTGGTGTGCCATCTGCAGGGGTTGGGAGCAAGGTAGAAGGGTTCAAAGTCGTACATCATTCAATTGTCATATGAGGATGGCTCAACAATATAGTCATACAGGAAAGGTGCCTAGCAGGGGAAAGATATGCTACCTTCTCTTGCAGTAAAATAATCGCAACTGCATGAGGCACTCTCAATGTGAGAGGGTGGAATAAAACTACTGAGGCCGAAGCCTGTACTGCCATTGCAGCTGCAACTACTGCTTGTACACAGTGAGGTAAAGACCATGCCACTGGGTCTAGTTGTGATGAATAATAAGCAATAGGGCGTTGCTTGTCCCCATGCTGCTGTGTTAACACTGATGTCATATAACCTTGCTTACAGTCTACAGTTTGGAAAAAAAACATTTATGATAGTTTGGTAATCCTAAAACTAATGAGGACGCTATTAACTGTTTCAGTTAGCAGAAAGCAGATTCTGCTTCTGGTGTCCAGTGTAACAAATCCTGGGCTGCCATAGGCTTCTTATATATCAGGTTAGTCAGCGGTGCAGATTCCAAGGCATAGTTTGGAATCGAGCTCCGGCAAAAGTTAGTTGTACCCAGGAAGGACATCATTTCCTTCTTAGTACTGGGTTTTGGTGCTTGTAAAATCGCTATTTTTCTGTTCTCATCTAATGTCCTACCCTCTTTGGATATTACATATCCTAGGTATTTAACTTGTTTTTTCCAAAGCTGCAGTTTATTCTTGTTTACCTTGTGTCCTTTAGCGGCTAGAAATTGTAATAGCGCTATGGTATCTTCTTTGCAATCTTGCTGGGTGGGGGCCGCCAGCAGGATATCATCAACATAAAGTAAAATCTGACTGCCTCTTGGTGGGGTAAATCCCACCAAACTGATTGCCATTTCTTGTGAGAATATCATTGGACTTTCACAATATCCCTGTGGTAGTCGCGTATATGTATACCTTTTCCCCTGAAATGTGAATGCAAACCAATATTGGCTGTCAGGGTGTATTGGTATCGAAAAGAACGCATTGCTAATTTCTGCCACAGAAAAATATTTCTGTTGAGGTTTTAAATCATTTAACAGGGTGTGTGGGTCTGGCACCGTAGGTTCCCTTGGTATTACTGTGTCATTTACAGCTTGTAAATCTTGGACCATACGCCACTCTCCATTTGCTTTCTTAACAGGAAATAAGGGTGTGTTACATGGTGAATCAGGAGATTCCACCAGCACCCCTTCCTGAAGTAAAGCTGCTATAATAGGTTTGATTCCTCCCTCTGTATCTTTTCTTAAGGGATATTGTCTCTTTTGTGGTCTAAATGCTGACTTTGGCATAATAGTAACTGGTCCCGCTGTACGAATAAGTCCTACATCTGACTTTCCTGTTGACCAAAGAATTTCTGGTATATTCTGTAAGGCATTCTCTTCCTCCTTCAATAAGAGTGCTAATCAGCTGTCCTTGCTAGACTGCAAGTGTACAGCTGGGTGGGTCTGAGTTATCCAATTCAGCTTCTGCATTTGTATTCCCTGTTCTGACAGTTCTAACTCTGTCTGTTTTTTCCATCTCGTGACTTTTTCTCCTAAGTCTACCCATTTCGCATTCTTGTCCTTAGTCAAACTAACATGTGGTAATCAATTTGATTTATAGAGTGCAAAGAACTCCTGGGGCAATGAACAACTAACTACACTGTTCCCTTCTGTGTCCCAGTACAGATTATGTAATATCAATCTGTTTGCACGATTTCTAAACAATTCTTGCTCATATTCCTTATCAGGTCCTGATGTGTTACAATAATACAGAGTACAGTGCAACAAATGTTGTTTATCCATGTCAAGGGAGGGGAACTTGCTGATGGCTACGTTCATCAACTCTTCGGTCACTACCACTGGACCGGTCGTAACCAAGTCTTGGCTGTACCAATAAAACATTTTACCCTCTGTTTGCACTGCACAGGTATCAATTTGTTGCTGTGCTTTCATACCCTGCATAGTCGGAACTACTGCTATACCAAATAGCTGCATAAGGTCTCTGCCCAAGAGGTTCACTGGGCATTTTGCAGAAACAACAATTTTGCTTTTCTGGGTTAATCCTGAAACAGGATCAGTTATTGCAATATTATGGGAGAGGGGCTCCCGATACAGCTGTCCATTAGCTGCTTTCGCTAGTATGTAATCAGGTGACTCTGAATTCTCTGGCAGTTTGGAGGGATGTATCAGGGTCCGTGATGCCCCTGAGTCACACAAGAATTTGATTTCCCTCCCTTCTACCAGGAGTGTAACTTGTGGTTTTGTGTCTGCTAAATAGAGCTCTAAGATCAATAAAGCCAAATCCAATATCTCATTTTCTTCACTATCCGTGACTTGCTCTATTTCTTCTGTCACATTCTCTACTCCCTTTATCACATTCTCACTTGTCCTTTCTCTGCTATCCCCTTCTAGTGATTCCTGACTATCATATAGTCAGTCCTCACCCTCCTTGTCTTCCGTGGTTGCTTTCTTGTTTTTCTTGCAATCCCTTGCCAAGTGTCCCTTTTTACCACATTTAAAACATTCACCCTTTTTCTTTCGCCCTTCATAGTCTTCTGATCGCTGATCAGATTGTTTGTTTCCCTGGGCATTTCTCTTGCCCTTTTTCCCAGACTGTACTACATAACCTTCTGCTCCATCTTCTACAGAAATACTTGGGCTTTCTTTTTCTTTTTGCTATTAAAATGCCTTTCGGCATGCCTAGCATATTCAAGTAATGACTGTAACCTGCTTGTACGATGATCTACCATGTGCTTTGTAATAAAACTGCTTATGGGTGCAATGCTGCCTTTTAAAAATGCATTCTTTAACTGCTGCTCATATAGGGAATCTTGTGTCTGATCTTCAGGAACCTGCATTCCACAATGGTTATTAAAACATTCTAATAGTCTGGCATAATATCTGTCAATAGTTTCACCTTCCTGTTGGATGCATTGATTAATGCAAGTGCAGTCTGCCCTAGGCTTCCATTTCTCAGAGATGCGGTCTGTAAGACCTTTCACTCTGTTGCCAATTCTGCGCTGCTATGTGGGAGGGGCCTGAGTGCAGTGTCACATGGATTCCAGTCGCCACTAATCATGTGCCAATCTGGTCCCACAATTTGTCTGACTACTTTTTCTACCTCTTCTCCATTTAAATTATAACTTAGCCTCATTCCTTGCAAATCTTCTAAGAACTTTCTAAAGTTAACTTTTGGATGGGGAATTCCCTCAGTGGCTTTCCAGATATCTTCCGGAGTCCAGGGTCTATACACTAGAATAGTCGGGTTCTGACCTTCTTGTCCTGCCTGAGGATTAGGCACTTCTATAAGTGGGCATATTTCTTCTTCACTCATAAATCGTGAATTTCTACCCATTTGATATAACTCAATGTCCCCTTTTGAGTTTCCTGCCTGTATTCGAGACCTGGTCTCGACGGGATCTCTAATAAATGGTTCCGCTTTTTTAGTGTCTCTATTTACCATGACAGCAGGATATCACAGGGGTGGACTAACTTGTTCACGTGCTTCATATTCTGGTAAAGGAGGTGGAGGGGCCGATGCAATTACTAAGTTATTGTCCTCTTTATCTAAAAACATTGCTTTTGATTTATTATTCTTTTGTTCCCTACGGTTTACCTCCTCAAGCCATCTGTGTGCCTGAGGAATTCCTAATTGGCACTGCTTTTTAACCCGACCTTTAGAATCGGTTTTGAGCTGTTTGACAAGTTTGATAAGTGAGGATTTTTCTAAATTACCATCAAATTCATACTTATTTAATATTATCAGCACGCTGTGACTGCATGTATTTTGCATCTTCGGTTAACGGCGGATTTTGGGGTCTTTTTGTGCAATCATTACCCATTTTGTTCTACCCTTTCAATCATTATGTAACTCCTTATTTTTTAACGTGGTACCATGGATTTTGTTATAGTCTCTTAAGAATGACTGCCTACCTGCTCTGTTTCCCTGATGTATGACAAGACAGCAATCTTTTTTTTTTGTCCCTGGCTTATAATAATAATAGTCCTGACAAAAACAATGCAAATCTAGTCCCTGATCTAAAACAGAAAAGGACAAAAAGGTAGATTCACCTTACCTGAGCCTTCGTGATTGATCACCTGGTTCGAGTAAACCCGTCCTTCAGTCGCAGATCAGAAAGTGGCTGGCCTCTTTTGCACGACAATTCAGTCGGAGGGCTTTTCAAAATAAGAAGAACCGATGTGGTTTCTTCCCAGTACGGTTTCAAGCCACCTGGCCTGTCTGATCTGAGGCAAAGTGAGGGTTTTCGGCTCGAAGGACCAATCTGTCAAAGGAAAAAACTTCAAAGACCAATACACGTAAGGTTCAGTTAAGGCATATTTATTACCATGCAAATACAATGATTTGTCTAACTACTAACAGGAAGTATTCTTATTCTTATACTATTCTACAAGACATGGCCTTCTATGGCTGACGTAATCAAACACAACTTTCAGTATTGTTCTACAGCAGATGTTACTCAGATTTTCTGCTGACATGACTAGATTTGTGAGAAACTTTTGAGAAAAACAACCTGGCCTTGGTGGGCTCTAATTTGTTTACAAGCTTCTATTGTACAGTGTTACATTTCAAGGTACTCTTCTAATTCAGATACAAGCAAACGCTGATTGCAGTTCATATTTTCAAACAGGCTTTGTCCTAATTATCTATAGCTTCTACAGCTGTATATTTTCTCACACCATAAGCGGAACGTCTTGTCTAAGTTTCATACAAGTAGTATTGTTTTATTCATTATATTCCTGACATAAGCAGGAATCATCTGCTTCTCAGTAAATTTTCAAGGCACAAGCAAGATTTTAGCTAACAATACAAGGTCAGAAAGCACCTGCAGTTTGTACAGATTTATGCAGTATGAAATAGAATAAATGTGCTAACCCTTTTCAAGCTCTAAATGCACTAAGCATATTACTAATACACACATTAATACATATTTTTCTCACACACACACACACACACACACACACACACACACACACACACACACACACACACACACACACACACACACACACACACTTCCTGGGGAAGCCTGGTAGACTTCTCTAGTTCTTTACAGTTTCTTCCTGGCATGGTAGTTTTGCCAACACTCTAGATATGGCCAGAGTCTTTGCACATCAGTTATGTGACATTCTTGATTTTGCCAAACGTAAAGTCTAAAACGTAAAATATTTCACTAGTAGAATGCTCAGCTGATATAGCTTCAGGAGATAGATACCCCAACTTTGTCAGCCAGTTATGCTTTATACTCCCTTCTCAAGTAACAAGTAAAAACAAAAATGAAAAACTCCAGCAAAGCTAGAACTTCCACTGTGTGATCTCCCAAACCTCTTGTATCAGAGGCACATGGGATATATACAAAAGGGTTGGGAGGGTGGCCTAATGGTTAAGTTGTTTGCCTTACAAACACAAAGTGCAGGGTTTGAGTCTCACAAGGGATAATTGGCTAGGCTTAAAATAGCTCGCAAGGGCAGTTAGCTTAGTACTAATCTATGAACCTATGAACCTTATGGACATCAGGTGTTTCAGCTCAATGGCAATTCTGAATGCTCATGACTTGTTTTGTCATTTTAATGGACAATTTCAGGCCATTAAAGCCAAACCCCACTAGCTATGGATATGCATATTTCGGCCTTGTTATGACCTTGTCAGCACAGCACAAGCAGAGTGTTTGACTAAGCATTAGAAACACAGGGCTGATTGGTTTTTAAGTGACCTTCTCACTCATTGTTTTAGTTTGTTGTTTGGGATATTTTTGCAGTGACCCTAATGATAATGGACATCAGCTGGGTATAACAGCCCTGTGTTTCTAATGCTTAGTCAAACACTCTGCTTGTGCTGTGCTGACAAGGTCATAACAAGGTCGAAATATGCATATCCACAGCTAGTGGGGTTTGGCTTTATTGGCCTGAAATTGTCCATTAAAATGATAAAACAAGTCATGGGCATTCAGAATTGCCATTGAGCTGAAACACCTGATGTTCATAAGGTTCATTTGCATATATCCCATGTGCCTCTGATACAAGAGGTTTGGGAGGTCACTCAGTGGAAGTTCTTGCTTTGCTGGAGTTTTCATTTTTGTTTTTACTGATTGTTTTTTAAGTGACCTTCTCACTATTTGTTCAAGTAATAAGTAAGAACGAATAAATAATAAATACCAGCCTCAGTATCATTAGAAGTGAATAAATGAAACTTTACATAAGCAATAAAGATGATAGTGCTAATATAGATTAAACATACAGAAGTCAAACAGTGCACAGAGAATATGAAAATAATGATCAGTTACAGACAGACTATGCACAGAAAAAAATAATTTATAGCCAAATACGTACCCTACCTGTCTCCTACTGAAGAAATAACTGAAAATAACTGGCTCTAAATATTCTAAGTTGTAAGTTAGCAGAAATATTTCCTTGCAGAATTTAAAAAAAAATCTCTACAGACCATGTCTGAAGCAGGGACTAAAACTAGAATGCTCGCTTGTTTCAGATCCAATTGTATGTTAATTTTAGCTCTCCATTCTTGTACAGGAACACACAGGTAAGCAGATGACATCATTTCCTTTCTCACACAAAAACAGGTGAAATCATATTATATCATATAGAAGTACAATGGCCTAATATATCCTGTCTGTTTGCATGTTAATGGCCGCTCCCTTTTACAGTTCTGGCTAGCTACTTCTCTGAAGTATGTTGTAATTACATTTGATGACCCTTGGTTTTGCAAGTTAATTATATGCAAGCAATTAAGTTCTTCCTGTGAAACTGTAGCAAATTATATTTTATAGTTCAATTAAGTTTCATGCATTCACTTGCATCTGCTTTCGCATTCAAAAAGAGAAAGGTCTCATATTCTCAAGCTATGTGAAGCATTTATACTGCTTTATAAATGTATTATCGGGTCTATATTAGATCAGCGAATGCTTAAAAAAGCGAACGCTGATTGATCGAACTTATGTAAGCGAAAGCTTACAATCTCGAACTGTCAGATCAGCAATTTTTTTTCCTAGGGAAAAAAAATCGCCGATCCAAAACACATGCACACAACACAAGCACACCAAACAAACAGCAATCCACACACATACACCTAAAATCTGACACCTAACCCTACACTAAACTATACACACACCACTAACTATCCACTTACCTTAACCCAAACCCTAACCCTAAGGTCCGTCACTATCACACACTCACCTCACCTGCTCCCTAACCCTAACTCACCTAACCTGCCCTAACCCTCACATCCACACATTCGCACACATACCTAACCCGCGCCCTAACCCTAACTCACCTAACCCACCCTAACACTCACATCCACACAATCGCACACTTACCTGAATCTGACCTGTAATTTTCCACCACAGCACTGAAAATACCAAAGCAACAGAAACGGACAACCAAATTCTTTTCCTAGGAAAAAATTTGGGTTTCTGTTGCTTCGATATTTTAAACATTCACTTAAATAAGTTCGATCAATCAGCGTTCGCTTTTTTAAGCATTCATTGATCTAATATAGACCCTGCATTATCAGTATGAAATGAGAGAGAAAAAAATAAATAACTTGTTTAAATCCAGTTTCTCTAGAATAGCACCACATATATAAACAAAAATATGAGGAATGCTTTTTTGATAAAGTAGAAAAAAGATTGCAATTGCAAAATTACTTTTACTGTGTAACTTGTACATGTAAATGAGATCTGCAAAAGAGCATACATTTAGTTTCTGCAACCAGAGTAACTTATACTATTAGAAAAATGTTTCTAAAGTTTCCGATGTTTTCTTATAGCAAAGAAGATACTTATAAGCCCATACGTTTGAGAAGAGATTGTGGATTTTGATAAACAAATTGGAATTGGTAATCAAGAGATTGTTAATGGTTCTGTATGTAACTATGAGGTTACCATAAGCAATTATAGAGAAAAAAGTAGTTGACTCCATGGCATAGAAGGATGAAGCCTTGCCTGTTATAACAGGTGACCCATGTTCAACAAACAACCATAACAGTGGAATGAACTGATGGGGAGGGAGGTGATGTGACTTTACATGGCCTTCTTGGTCAGAGAGGAGGGGTGTGGGGCATGCTGGTGTTGCACTCAGTCACAAGCTGCAGTGGTGATACCAGGGTTGTGTAGATGGACAATGCCAATTAGGCTGGAGGGTAGCAGAGAAGCATGTAAGAACATATCAAATTAAATAAAGTAAAACAAATTTGAAAGCGCAATTTACATCAGAAACACAACAAATACAACAGCAAGAATAGACTCAGTAGAAATATAAGGATATGCAAAACCAGAACTAAAATAAATAAGAGAGGCACACATGTAAATTTACCCACGGCCAATATATATACCATAAACTTACAGTTCACAGTTTTGCTAGTAGAGCTCAGACTGAAAATAACTTAATGGCTGCCATTATTTTATGTTCGCTATGCCATGCTTTTTCTGCTTAACAAGTGTAAAATATATTAAAAAAAAAGAAAATCAAAAAAAGTTTGTATGTATGAGCATATGTGTGCACGTGAGTGAGCATGAGATCGATTGAACCATTATTTTATACTCACTAAGCAGTACCTTTGCTGTTTATGGAGTGTAAAAGCTATATGAAAGAGAAAAAAGTGAGTATATGTTTAAGTTTCTGTGTGTACGTTTACGTTTCTGTCTGTTTGTGAGCGTATGCATGCTTGCGTACATGAAAATGACGTGTATGTAAGTGAGTGAGAGAGACAGAGAAAAAGAGAGAGTGAAGAGTGAAAGTGATCGAGTACTGGAAGCAGCAGCTGTTAAGAGGCTTGAGTACCTCTCAAAATCTTAGCTCAAGATATTTGGCTAAAGCCTAAAATAAAGGGGGAACAAAGGCTCAAAATAGGAATATATTTAAAGTATTGCTGTTATAAAAGTCACAAAGTTGCTTGAATAACAGGATCTGTGTTAGCATGCATTTTCTGAAGTGCAAGTGTTTGTGCGTATGAGAGAGAGAGTGAGATCCGTGGGCCAGTGGCAGCAGGAGTAAAGAGGTTTGCATACATCTCAACCTTTTAGTTGAAGAAGTCTGAATAAAGCCCAAAATAAAGGGGTACAAAGGCTCAAAAATAGGAACAGATTTTAAATGCTGTTCTTATAAAATTACAAACTAGCTTAAATAACAGGATTTGTGTTAACATTAAATTTCTGAAGGAAATAAAGTCTGCAAGTCAACTGTAGGTTATTATTTAGTGACTCAATCCTGAACGGCTGGCAACAAGTCACACATTTTAGGAATAAGGGACCAAAAAGTAAAGTAAATATCTAGATATTTTTAAAAATGATATATTTTTGGATGTAAAATGCTTCATCCAACACCATTTACATATACTACAGCAACTTTGATACATTAGGCAGAGAAACTATTTTACATCACAAATATATAAAAACATAATATAGCAATAAAAAAGTAAGGAGAATATAACAATTTTACAAACAGCCTGTTCTCTAAGCACAATAACACCCTCCAAGATGTATGTTATTGTGTAAGTCCCTTCCAGGGGAGTAGGGGCCCTCTGCCTGCAGGGTTGGACCTCAGAACAGGTGTTATTTCCACAGTAGCACACACCCTATTGGGCATTATTGCTTGCATAATGCACACAAACCCAAAATAATATTTTTTGCCAAACTTTCACAAACAAATTCTAATATCTTGGAAAGTATACATCCTAGACATATCTTGTTAGAGTACTTTTATTAACTAGACATAAACTTTCACATGACAACAATAATGTCTGTTTATTGAGATACTTAGAAATTTGAAAACATATGCTTTATTGCATAGTTACAATATAAATAATATTAAATGTCTCTTAAGATATGCAACTTATCATGCAAATAGAGATAGTTTTCTTCAACAACATCTAAGGTTTGACCTGATGTCATGCAACAGTTTGTAAGTCAGTTGTTTTTTGATGGATTAAGTCCATATGGAAATATTGTTTATTTTCATAATTACTGACAAACAGCTAGCAATATCTCGGGTACAGTGTGATATAAATGGACACTGACAATGAATGTTCCAGTCTTCTACTATGACGTATCACACCGTACCCCTCAATAACATGTAGGGCTCTCAGTTATGAACATATGAACACAAATATGAAAATATTAATGTGAGAAATATGATAAATTTCTCTACTGCAGCACAACCTATATTAACAATTTTAGTGTCATTTTGTTAATAACTCTTTGCATGTTCTAATGCTGCCTATTATTAGGTAGTAAGTTACTTAGTTAAAGAAAACACTTATTCCTGACCTCATTGCTAAATTATTGCTGTTTATTGTGGGGGACTTTTTATTATTTTTGCAAGCTTTTTATGTGTTTTATTTTTATTTGAAGTATAGTCCATTTAACAGCATAGAAGTGATTAATATGGAGCAAGTAACTCATAGGGCCGAAGGGGTTTGAATAAAGAATTCATAAATCAATTACAGTAATTAAGAGAAGGTGTTTTTATGGATGAGCATGACTATGAATATGCACATAAAAATACTGCAGGAGAAAGCTTCAGCATATCTTACTTATGTCGGAGAGTGTAACTTGGATAAGGAACAGGTATTCTATAACAAGTATGGATCAGTGATCTACCAGATTTAACAAACAAAAATAAAAAAAATATTTTAGAACATAAACTTCAAGTTCAAACCATATGCTATATCTTTAATTTTTGAAAGCTTGTTGCGTCATAGCTTACTTGGGAGAAAACAGTGTGTGAGGCAGTGATAAGGCAAGCAATTACAGTCAAAGGCTGAGCTGAGGAGCTATGTAAACAGACACGGAGGCCAGTGACTACTCATGGCAAAACTAATTGGCTAAGGCAGCAGACATAACAGAGGTTTACGTTGTTTGTTAAAATAATTGGAGGTGTGACAAGAACATGACTATAAACAGTGTAAAACAAAGGCTTAAGAAATCAGGAACAAAATGTTTCTAAGTCACATACCTGCTAAGGACAATTTAAAGACTAAAGACTTGCAAAGATCATTTTGCTTTAAATAATCAAGTGAGCTGAAATGGTATTTTGATGTTTGGGTGTGTGCTGCTGAAAAATTTGTATTACTTCCTTGTGTGTGAGTACGTTGGCTTAAAGCCAACAAATTACGTCATCTGCTTCTTTGCTAACATGCTTGTTTTCAGACTTTATTTCTGGCGTTGGCCTTTAGCTCAGTGGTTACTTCGCATTTATCTTACACTTACTATGACTAGTGAAAAGACCTGGCCCAGGTTTGATACCTGAGTCCCTGTAACCACGGGTGCTGTCCAGTGCCTTTTGCCCACCTCACAAACCATACTTTTTATAGCTGACCAGTTAACTTGCTCTGCTTCTTATAGTGAAAAAGTGCTAAATGCTAATCTGTAATAGAAAGAGTGGCAATTCATCAGGGTTAACAAATTTATTTTGTCTTTTATAATTAAATCTGATATTTTACGTATTTTGAGTTTTAATAGCTGGTTCCTGTGGCCGACAGCACCCTACCTTATTTACCTACTACACTTCTACGGCTTTTCAAGGATCATAAAGGTCTTTACTGACAAGAGTTATTATAGTCCCTGACAGTTAACATCAGCCATCGGTGGTCTTCACTGACAGAAGGGATAATAACTCCTCACAGTTAATTCCACCTAGGGGTGGTCTTTACTGACATGAATGATAATAATTCCTCACAGTTAACCCCTCTCAGGGGTGGTCTTCACTGACAGGAATGATAATAATCCCTCACAGTTAACCCCTCCCAGGGGTGGTCTTCACTAACAGAAGGGATGAGAACTCCTCACAGTTAACACCACCTAGGGGTGGTCTTTACTGACAGGAATGATAATAATTCCTCACAGTTAACCCGTCCTAGGGGGTGGTCTTCACTGGCAGGACTGATGTTAATCCCTTACAGTTAACCCCACCCATGGGTGGCTTTCACTGATGGAATGACGATAATAGGTTAATAGGTTCATAGGTAGGTACTAGGCTATCTGCCAGAGGGCATTTATAAGCCTAGCCAGAGTATGTCGGCTTTCTACGCCCCATTGATTAATTAACTGATCCTTTGTCAAGCAGAGCTAATGAAGTGATCCCAGGGGTGTATTTTCTGTTACCCATCCACTCATCAAGGTTTCTCTTGAAGAGTGTTAGTGAGGGGCTCTGCCTGATGTAATTTGGAATTTTGTTCCAAAGCATGGGGAGTCTCTTTGACAGGAATCTATCCCTCCATCATGTTCTATTTATTGTTGTGGTGAGGTTTAGCTCACTAGAGCATGTGGCTCGCAGTGACTTGGATTTCTTTAGGTGGAGCATGTCCATCAATTCAGAGTTGGATATGGCTTTGTAAGTCAGGCAGACATCACCTCTGAGTAAGCGATATGCCACTGAGTACAGCCGGAGTTTTTTAGTCGGGCTGCATAGGACATATGCTTGTGACCAGTACTCCTCTTGGTGAGGTACTTTTGTGGTCTTTACAGCTGTTGGAAGTGTATTGTTAGGTACATCCCAAACAGGACATTGTACTCTATGATGGGTCTAATGAGTGACGAGTAGAGGGGCACTATAACCTCTTTATTTCTAGATGCGAACCCTTTAGCAATTAGATGGGCCACATAGAAGGATTTCCTAACTACTTTGGCAATATGATTGTCAAAGGAGAGATTACTATCTACCTGGCTCCCCAGATCTCTTATTACCTCTTCTGTATTAAGGGGGCTGCCACCTATGTGGTAATTTGTGGGTGTTTTGTTTTTTCCAAACGGAATGACTATGCATTTTTTGGCATTTAGCTTGAGGCCATGACTTTGACACCAGATGTCCGTCTCAGTAAGGCCCTTTTGGAAGATGTTCGTGTCAGCCAGAGAGTCAGTTATGGCTCCCAGTTTGCAGTCATCGGTGAACTTGGTTAGCCATAGTCCTCCTGTGTTTGCCTGTACATCTGAGAAGTATATGCTGAACAGTAGGGGTCCCAGGACCAAGCCTTGCGGGACACCACTTGTGACTGGTTTAGAGTCGGACCTGGAGCCCGCTATTCTTACCGTGTGAGTTCTGTCTGTAAGCCAGTTGGCAACCCATCTCGTGACATAGGAGTTTACGTTCAGGCTGGTGAGTTTTTCTGTAATACCCGAGTGGGGAATGGTGTCGAAAGCCTTGGTGAGGTCAAGGTAGGCTGTGTGAACCACCTTTCCCTCATCTATGGCCTTGGTGACTGTCTCGAAGAAGTCAACCAGGTTTAGTAGGCATGATCTGCCCTTAACAAAGCCAAACTGGGTCGGGTCAAGTGTTTGAAGGTTCCCAATGTCTTTGTTAATGAGTTCCATGATGATGCGCTCCATAGCCTTGCAGACCAGGCTAGTCAGGCTTATGGGGCGATAGTTACCAGGGTCAGTTGTGGCCCCTCCTTTGTGGAGAGGAATAACTGTTGCTGTGCTCCATTCTATGGGCACGTAGCCTGTGGAGAGGCTGAGGTTGAACAGCGTGTTTAGGTGGGGGGGTTAGTTCATTCTGTAGTTCATGCAATATGCAGCCTGGGACACCATCTGGTCCCATTGACATGTGTTTTTGGCTTTTGAAAGGGCTGTTTTCACCTGTGCGTCTGTGATTTTTTTTGGACAATACACTTTTCCGGTATTGTTGTAGGCCCTTTTGGAGATGGGGGGGGGGGTGAAGTATGCACTGAATCTGTCTGCCAGGATGTTGGCAATATCAGTAGGTTCAGTATATTTTGTGCTATTTTGCACTAGTTCAGTGCATATCTGTGAGTTGCCACTTAGATTCTTAACATAGCTAAAGAAGGCTTTGTGGTTATGTTTTGAATCCTTGGCTATATTTCTTTCAAAGTTAGCCTTGGATGATTTCATGAGGGACCTCAGTTTCTTACTGATACTGATCAGGGATGTCTTTCCTTCTTGGGATTTGCTTTTTTTCTGAACTAGTTTCCTCCTTCTATTGTATAGCCTGTTTATTACAGGGGTCCACCAAACTGGTTTCCTTCTCTTAGAGGAGTAAGTCTTGGTTTTGCTAGGGATGGTACGATCCATGCATCCTTGTAGGTGCTCATAGAGTGCAATTGTAAGGTTTCTGCATCTTGGGCAGCATTATCCTTTAGTGTGGGGGCTATGAAACTTACCACCTCTGTCTTAAGCAAGGTGAAGTTTGCTTTAGAAAAGTTTTTTACTGTGGTTTCCTAAGTTGGGGGTGGTGGTGGGTTGTGGACATCCAGAGTGATTAGTTTATGGTCTGATCTAAACAGTGACGGGTTGACCTCCGGTGTGGAACACCTGTCGCCCATGTTGGTGCTGACCAGGTCCAATATGTTTTCATCTCTGGTAGGGGAGTTTACCAGCTGATCCAGGGCGTTAATTCTAGGAAGCGCTGGGCCTGGGGATTTGTACTCGAGTAGTTTTCCCAGTGAATAGTAGGGTAATTGAAATCGCCCAATATCAGGGTATTTGGTAGGATGTTCATGTTTTTCAGTGTCTCCAGAAAGGTGGAGTGGTGGTACTGGGTCATGGAGGGTGATCTGTAGTAGGCCACAATTTGCATTGCATATTTGCCCAATTTTAGTTACACATGGATGATCTCAGAGGTATCATGCTGCACCACTAACTTGGAGGTGTAGGTATCATTGATGAATACGGATACACCCCCTCCTTTTGTGGTTTGGCTGTGTTCTGCGGCCAAAACATGTGGTATGAATTGTAGCCCAGTAGTGCTGTGGTGCTCTCTGGAGCCTTGAACCAGGTTACAGTTACTGCACAGATGTCGACGTTCTCCGTATTGAGGAGTGCTTCGAGCGCGTGCATTTTGAGATTTAAACTCCTGGCGTTGAGTAGCATAACCCACAGTTTTTTGTTAATTGTGCTGTTTATGGAGGTGGGTTTGACTTTTGAGCCTTGCCTAAGAAAGGCACTATGTGGGCAGCAAGAGCATTGGCCAGTATTCGAAAGCCTAGGGGTGACAGGTACAAGCTGTCTCTTGTGAAGCAACGCGGCTTGTCGAGCATGTCGTCCCAGGCTGACAGACACTGGATCCCCTTTGAATGACACCAGAAGCTTAGCCAATTGTTGAAATTGATCATTTTTTCTTTATACTGAGGTATCATTCTTGGTGAGGGCAGGATGCTACTCAGGGTCAGGGTCATACCAGCCTGGGCTACATAATCAGAGAGCTCTTCCATGTCTCTTTTCATGTAGTCCAGGGAGGTATGTCTCAGGTCATTCACACCAACATGAACAATGACAGAGTCATATTTGTACTTGTTCTGGAGTGACCTGAATGCTTGTGTTATGTGGCAGATTCTGGCTCCTGATAGGCAGATAACAGTAACCTTCTGCTTGTCCAGCCTAGTGAGTGGGATGTCAGTGTGCCTGACTATAGAGTCACCTATTACTAGTGTGTTAGGTATGTTATTTTGCCTTAAAGGCTGTGATTGTGCGGCGCACTGATTTTGTGTTTTATGTGTTGTCTGGTTTGTGACGGGAAGTGTAGGCTGTTTGGGTGTCTGCTTTGGTGATCTCTGATGCTTTTGTAGGTTTTTATTTAGAGCCTCCGAGTATGATTTTGTGTATTTATGTGTATTTTTTGTCAGTGCTGTTTTAGTAGGTCTGTGTGCGGCTGGAGTTGTGGTGCAAGTGTTAGCCTTCTCCTCTTGAATGTCTGTTTCAGTACCTTAGTTAACCCCATCAACGAGGGTGGGGGATCTTCCCTTCTGTATAGATAATGCAGCATTTCTTGCTTTGTTTTAATGCCCCTATTCTCATGCACAAAGCTTAGGCATAACTTTTGGAAATATACAATAGTTTCCGGAATGTAACCTCTCTCCTTCCAAGTGCAGCTCCCACCCACAGAAAAACCCTAAGTATTGCATGCTTCTGAGCAACATTCATTTTTCATTCCTAGAGAAAACAGTTGAAATGACAGACTTACACTAAGTTGCATTCTGAAAAAAAAAAAAACTTTAAACAAAATCTGCAATTAAATAAAAAACAAACATGATAAACATACCAGGCCTTTTTTCCCTAAATTGTGATGCATCAAACTGCACAAACTGAATAACTTATGTCTTATTCCAGAAACTGCACAAACTGAATAACTTGTTGTCTTATTTCAGAAAAATGTAGCCCATAGCATACATGGCATATGCCTATTTATACCCTATGCCTCTGACTTGAGTTTTGTCATTAGCTTCCCCTGAGATGCATAATCAATTTGGCCATAACTTGCCAAGCCAAGAGACAGAACATCCCTTTTTCTGCAGCTGGAGTAATAAGCCTCCACTGCATTGCATATCAGTGGCAGTGCAGGGGTCATATGGTCAAAAGGAGTATTAACTTATCACTTCATAAACAGAATGACTCAGACAGTGCTTCTTGTATTGTGTGCATCAGAAGTACACCAACAGGGAATTGTGCAGCAACACAGTGAAGGTGCATCACTGACAATGTGGTCGAATGATATACAATATGGAATATTACTGCAGAGAAAGACTGCTCAGCATAGTGCAATAACAGACAAAAGGGACCACAATTGTAAACACCCAGAATAATAACAGGATTGTTTTATCACAGATTATGACAAGTTCATGGTAAGTGATGTGTAGAATGTGAAAGGGGAGCCCTTTATAATGGCACTGCATAGGGTATCCTGATTTCCTCTCTGCCTGCTCCCTGCACACTTCCACTTAAGATTTCTCTGCTTGTAGTGCCTCTGGTTCATTTGAGGTAAGCCAGATAGTTATGGGGATGTTGGCGTGGAAGCTCAAAGAGGGGAATGAGAACATGGCTGAAGGTAGATGTCTGGAGGACAAAAAGAAACAGTGGTAACTTATGGACTGGTAGTATCTACGGTCTGAAGGCATTAGTAGTTCTGAACATGACATACCATATAGGAAGAAGAGTGCATTTTATCAGGTGCATAGCAAAGTTCATTATAGTGAATATTTGACAAAGGGTGTATAGTGTTCCCGGCGTACAGACAACCTGATATGCAAATCTCATTCCTGTCCCAAATACACAGTGACATTTTGAAGGCTTGTAGATAACAGACGTGGGTGTCAGTACTGCTGTCCTTTTCTGACTGCAGAGAGTAGAAGAGCAGAGTGGGCTAGCATCATGTCAGTGGTGTCCCAGTATCCCCTAGGCACAAAGTTTGTTATTCATTGCTTGCAGGGAGTCATTGACGGAGTGACCAGAATGCACACTGTCCCTTAAATCAGATATCTAAAAACAGCCAAATAACATGGCTATGAATGTTATAGGTTCATAGGTCCACAGGTGTTTACTAGGATAACAACCACAGGGGCCTTTTTAAGCCTAACCATGCTTCCCAAATCTCTGACAAGTTCTGATGCCCTTGATAAGTGTAAGAAGGGGCTTGGGAGATTAAACATTTACAAGCAGGGGCTGGGGAGATGACCCATTTACAGGCTGCCTGTGTCCATTAGGGATATATGTGCAAACCAGGGATGAATTATTGTTCCCTGTCCCATTTTTCAAGTCACAGTTGAATTGGGTTATGGAGGAGCTCTGCTTCACATGGATGGGGAGCCTGTTCCAGAAAAGGATACTCTCTGGAATACATAGCTGTCCCTCCAGCAGGTCCTATTTATATCATAGGCAAGAGTTAAGTCTTTAGAATTGGTAATCCTGGTGCTATTTGTTTTGTGGATATGCAGGAAGTCACTCAGGGTGTTTGTGTTTCCTTACTGCTGTAGACACATGATGAACAAAGGCTAGATTACTATGTGTGTCCCCAAGTCCCTGACTACAGAATCAACTCTTAGGGGTGTGTTCATAGGTTCATAGGTCATAGGTGCTTACTAGGCTAATGAGCACAAAGGCCTTTTTAAGCCTAGCCATGCATCCCAAATCTCTGACAAGTTCTGATGCCCTTGATAAGTGTAAGAAGGGGCTTGAGAGATTAAACATTTACAAGCCAGGGCTAGGGAGATGAACCATTTACAGGTTGCCTGTGTCCATTAGAGACATAGGTGCCAAACCAGGGATGAATTTCTGGTTTCCCATCCAGTTGTCCAGGTTGCACTTGAATTGGGTTATGAAGGAACTCTGCTTCACATGGATGGGGAGCCTGTTCCATAGATGGGGTAGTCTCTGGGATACATACCTATCTCTCCAGCAGGTCCTATTTATATCACAGGCAAGGTTTAAGTCTTTAGAATGGGTAATTCTGGTGCTGTTTGTTTTGTGGATATGCAGGAGGTCCATCAGAGTGGAGTCTGACAATGCCAGGTATAGATCTCCCCTCAAAAGCCTGTAGGAGACAGAATACAGGGATAGGGCCTTGTGGCGGTCAGCATAGGACATATTACTTACTCTGTATTCTTTTGGGGAGGAACCTCTGTGGATGCTGCAATTGTTGGATATGCTTGGTTAGGTACATGCCAAAGGGGATTTGTACTCAATGATAGGTCTGATGAATTTAGAGTACAGTGGAACAATGACTTCCTTGGACTTCAATGCCATACCTTTGTTTATAAGTTGCGCAACATAGAATGGTTTCCTCACAACTGTAGACAGGTGATGATCAAAGGCTAGATTACTTTCTATGTGTGTCCCTAAGTCCCTGAATACTGGGTCAGCTCTAAGGGGTATGTTGTCAATATGACAGTTACCAGGGATGGATGGCTTCCCAAAGGATACTATTATGCATTTATTGATCTTTAGTTTTAGTCCATGGCTCTGACACCAGTTATTTGTCTGTGCCAGCCCTTCTTGGAGAACATTTGTGTCAACTGGGGGATTCTGTGACTCTCCTAATTTGTAATCTTCTGCAAATTTAGTCAACCAGAGGCCATTGGCACTGTCCCTGACTTCAGAGAAGTAAATGCCAAAAAGGAGCAGTCCCAGGACCAATCCCTGAGGGACTCTGCTTATGACTTGGCTCTTTGTAGAGGTGGAATCCCCAGTTCTAACTTCCTCGGTCCTGTTTGTGAGCCATCTGGCTCACTGGGTAACATAAAGGTTTATACCTAACCTCTTGAGTTTGTCAACAATGCCCGAGAGGAGTATTGTGTTAAATGTCTTGGCCAGGTCAAGGTAGGTACTGTGAACCATTTTGCCCTTATCCATTGCTTTGGTGACCTTCTCAAATAAGTCCACCAGGTTCAGTAAGCATGAACTATCCTTGATGAAACCAGACTGGGTTGGGTCAAGTGTCTGGAGATTTCCTATGTCATTATTTATTTATTTTTAAACAAGAAACATCTTTATTAAATTATCATGTATGAAATGGGCAGTCATACATTTATATAAATTAAAGTAAACCATATTGACATAATTTTATTTGCAAACATTATACATCATCACCATATTGACATAATTTTAGTTGCAAACATTATACATCACATACAATCTATCCAATCCTTGTCAGTCAGACATTACATACCTCATTCAAAACCTGCCTTCTTTTAAACCTCATTCCTCCTCTGCATTTGTTGTTCCCACAATTCCCATTTTTTTCTATGTAATTTGCTCCTACCATTTTCAAAACATCCCAATTCCAGTTGTTTTATCTCTGTTACTATATTCATTACTTCTAAAGTTGGTTTAGATTTTGATTTCCATTTTCTAGGAATTGCTTTTTTGGCAGCCATCATAATTAGGCTCACCAAGGCCTCACTATATCTAGGCAATTCTAATTCTGTACCATAGCTCAAAAAATCATTTCCCTAGTTACACCAATTTGCTCATCCAGTATCTCTGACAGAGCAGTCTGCAGGGAATCTTTAAACTCTGCCAACTCATTACACTCCCAGAAAATATGTTCCCAATTACCTCTTTCTTCCCCATCACACCTCATACATTTGCTGCCTACCTAAGGTAAAATTCTTTGGAGTCTACTTAGGATATAAAAATACCTATGTGAACACTTCCAAACAAAAATCTTAAATATTCTAGACTTTGTTGCATATTTGGAAGACATTTGGATATTTGGAAGATATAAATATATTCCCCATTGTTTCTTTATGAATTCTGCATGATGGTATTTCCGGAGGGAAGGTTGAGGGGGAGAGAGGGGTAAAACTGGATCTGAATCTGTTGGCCAGTAGGTTTGCTTTATCTTCTAGCGTAGTATAGGTGATTCCATAAACAATGAGCTCTGCACACAATTGTGTACTGCCTTTGAGCTTGTGGACATAGCTAAAGAATGCATTGTGGTTGTCCTTTGCCTGGGAGGCCAAATTTACCTAAAACTTGGCCTTGGTAAACTTTATTTGTCCTCTGAGTTGTTTGTTTAGTTTGTTCAGCGTGCTTTTATCCTGCTGGGTGCTGCACCTCCTAATTTTTGCCATGATTTTTGCCCTTCTGTTATACAGTCTATTGATGTTGTGATTATACCAGGGTGTTTTTTTTTTAGTTAGTTCTATACTTCTTCCTGGAGGTTACAACTGCCTCTATGCAGCTATTAGCATGCTTGTATAGGGTTTCTGTGAACAGCGTTGCTTAGGCAGAAATGTTATTAAGGTTTATGGGGGCTTGAAAGTTTGCCAGGTTATCACTTAGTAGTAGGAAGTTAGCCTTAGACCTGAATATTATTGGGTTAGTTGTGGTTCCAGGTTTTATTTTTATTTCAAGGGAGACTGTTTTGTGGTCTGATCTTACCAGAGAAGACATTACATTAGAGGGTGTGTAGCACTCTCCCATATTAGTGAGGACAAAATCCAGTGTGTTTGTACCTGTAGTTTGTGTATTGACAATCTGGTCCAGGGAGTTTGCGTTTACAAAATCCAGGAATCTCGGTGCCTGTGCATTTGATGTCATATATGATTCCCAGTTAACAGTGGAGTAATTAAGGTCACCCATGAATGTGGTATTGGATTGGATGGTTATATAATTACCTTGTTTAGTTCACACGATGTTCACAGTGAGTATGGGTTTGAAGACCATTGCTTAGTATTTCTGGGTACAATTCATAAAAGTTTTGGCCCATGCCTCCCTCATCTGTCAGATATTTGTTTAACCTATTCTACCACAATCCCCCTTCTCCAGGGATACCAAAGCCTGACAGATGTCCTTTTTCACCTTTTTTGTAATGTCTTTGTAAGCCCTTTTTCATGTTTTTCACTTCTCATCCTTTTATAGGCTCTTCTGTTCATCATTAACACCTTCTGCATCTCTGTCTCTCTTTCAGTGGACAGATTGCCTCTTCATCTCACAGTTCCTTCTCTGAAAACATAATTTAATTCCTTTCCTTCCTCCAGCCTTAATAAAATACCAGAGCTCCTGCATTTATTTCCAGGACACTATTTTGTGTAGTAAATGCCATCCTTAGTCAAAGGATTGTAAAGCACAGAATTACATGATCACTGTTAACTAGTGCCTTGACTGCATTCACTCCTTCTACATTTGCTAGGACTAGGTCAGTAATATTAACCCTTCCTGGTTGCAGACCTTACTGCTTACCAAGGTCCAGTTTCAGTATTAAATAAATACTTCTTCTTCCTTCTAAACCTTGATATGAGCACATTCCAGTTCATTGATTAGCGCTCTCCTTTCTTTTGTTTCTCCTCCTCCTCATATACTATTTTTTTAACCTGTAATCATCATTCATTGCCCTGTTTCTGGCAGTCTGCATAATATGCCCACCAAGAGCACTATTCCTTTTTTCTACACTCAAGGCCAAACTTTATCCTTCCCTTTCTATGCAGTGATATCCCACTGCCACCTTTGTTCTTCCTGACCCCTTTGAATATCCTAAATCCAAGTAGCATCATATCTTTTTCTCTGTCCATCTTTGCAAGTGTTTTTGCTGTACCTATAACACCGTGCTTGTGCATATGCATCCCATATATGTTTGCATAGATTTCTGTCATTATATATTTATGTTTACTGATTGGGTACATACAGTTATACAAAAAAAATTGTCATGGAAACCTTGGGTGAAAAGCCTCCTACACAGCACATTATAATTATATTTTCACATATTGCAAAATGCACCATACCACCTAGATGACTAAGAAATGGCTGCTGCAATGCATGTATTGATTTTCCAGTACACATTTTATCCTATTCAGGGTTGTGGGGGAGCCAGAATCTATCACAGCAAGCAATGGGCACAAGGCAAAGAACCTGTCCTCAGATGGACAGGGTATGTGCACACCACTCACACTGTACACTTAACAATGTATGATTTAAAGGATTGCCATTTCACATATCATATTGGCATCTCCTTCAGATTTGAGTGGAAACTGGGTACCCCAGCAAAACTCCACATGGACACAGGGAAGATACAGATGTATAGAATATATAACATATCCCACTACTGATATACTGACTTTACAGTTGCAACATAGTCTAATACAGACATTGGCACTATGACGCTCAGGAAGTAGCTTTGAATGTGAGCTGCACCACAGTTCTGTTTACACACACTCATCCCATAAGGTAGTGTGCTTATGTTTAGTCATTAATAAAGAATGGGACAGCATTATTCTGTGTCATTACATTTTATTACTATGTAGGGTGTTAGTGGGCTTGCCTAAGATATGGTAGTAGCACAAAAAAAGTTAGCAGTATTTACATTTTGATGTAAGGCAGCACTGAGTTATATTGTTTAATAATGTTTTATATGCCTGCGTTAAGAGAAATTAGGTGCACAAGTGTAGCATCTTTGGACCATTAGCGGTACAGCAAGGGGAGAAAAGGGGTACATTTTGTGTTATACTGTCAGACTTAAAGTGTCACTGACGTGAACTCTTGAAAACAGAAAATGATTGCGAGCAGAATGAAGTAGCGCTTCCAAGTCACCATTCCATCCTTTGTTGTCACCGTCTCTTGTACCAGTATTTCCTTTTTCCTACACCTCGTACATCCGCCGATCTACCAGAACTGACACTGCTCTGATAAACACATGTCCTACTTTCTTTGTTAAAAGAATTATTGTTTTAATTTATTTTTTATAACCCAACATTGATACTATTTTTCTCAACCAGATTTAGATGCAGGCTGATGCATTTCACCTCTAATATCCCCATGCATTTACCCCTTGCTTACTGTTCTGTGCTTGTAGCACACCTCCCACTGAATACTGTTATTTACTCTGTAACCACAATAGTCTACTCTTGAGTACTGGTTTGCCTATGAACCCCCCTTTCAACCAGAATTGTAAATGAATTATGGAATTATTATCAGCTTAATTTAAGATGCTAAAAATGTAGCTCCCAATGCTGCAAGCCAGCTCACTTTAACTTCTGCTGTTTTCAGATACTTTCTCAATTTAGTTAGTAAGTGTGATTTTGGAAAGCTATTCCTTTCTCAATCATTTCTTTTATTTATTTAATATTTGTTGACCAGGAAAATCTGACTGACAGGGACTATTTTCAGTGGAGGCCTAGGGAAAAACACTCTAGACACGTCTTTAGAATGTGGGAGTAAAGCAGAGTACCTAGAGGAAACCCATACAATCACAAGGAGGACATGCAGACTCCACACAGAAGGAACCCCAGCTGAGAATAGAACTAAAGAACTTCTTGCTGTGAGGCAACAACATTAACCACTGCACCACTGTGCTACCCTTTTGTTTTGCAAAAGGATGATAATGTTTCTGAATGACAAATGCTTCTTTTGGTAAAAGGTCATGTTTCTGAATGTAGCATTTAAATCCTTTTTTAAAATTTCTTAATGTGACAATGGACTGCATTTGTAGAGAGGGAGAAAATGGTGTTACTCTTTTGCACTTCTTTTTGCTTTTCCAGCAATTATTCAACTTTTTTCTGTTTCAAAAACATTTTAAAATGTAAATCTATCATTTTACAGCTTCTGATAAATCAGGTAACTTCAAAAATAAGCGATGATGTTTGCAAAAGTACTGAGATAGGAAAGCAGGAAACTATGGCCAGATTCAGAAAGGGCTGCCACCAGAAGTAAGCCCTAATATGGGTTGCTACTGCCGGTGGGAGCTCTTTCAGATTCAGAGACTAATTCACTGCAGTTATCCTATGTGGTCTGCAGGATCACCACAGATGCTGTCTCCTCAGCAGCAGTGCTACATGCTAATATGGAATTCCAGGGGGTAGCCTATCCTAATTGGCCATGTGCTCTCCTCTGGAAATGCCTGCAGTAAGGCATCTACACAGCTGAGTTGATTTAGGCAATTGCTTGGCTGCTAAGTTAGTATGGCCAGCCAAGCTAATTAACTTGTCCAGAAAGTGACATTCACCATGATCAGGCAGGTGTACATGTCAGTAGAGGGCTATCAACAGGGGAGTGGGCTGGTGCCGAGGAGTGTGACCCTGAGTGGAATGCCTGGTGGGATGTTCCACAGTGGAGTCAGATGAGTGTCAGTAACATTGATATGATCATCCACAGTCAGGGGTGGAGGCCACAATGGAGTCAGATGAGTGTTGGCTGTGTCCATGCTACTACCCATGGCTAGTGGTGGAAGCCACAGTAGAACCAGATGTGTGCTTTTCATGTTCATTTGAATGCCCATGGCTAGTGTGTGGAGGCCATAGTGAAGCCAGCTGTCAGTGAAAAGCAGTTCTGCTTACCTGCAGTGTGCAACTGCCTCTTACCTTGACTAGCATCCAGTGGTAAGCAGGTGCAGGAATGCAGTAATGGCCGCCATTGCCTGCATTCCCTGCAATAACCGTTATCTTCATGTAGGCCATGGAGCACGCTGAGCAGCTCTGATTCAGTTGATTAGCATCCATCTGTGCATAGATCACAGCCTAACATATCTGCTGGTTGATGCTTAGAGTTACACCCATATCATGGAATATCCGAGTCTCAGGATGCTGACTGTCTGCTGGTTGATGCTTGGGCTAACACCCACTTCATGGAATAACTGAGTCTCAGGATCCTGACTGCTACCACTACACCTCTCCTGAATGATATGTGTGCACACCCCAGAGGCAATGCAGTCTTTGAATGCTGACTGCATTGGTGCTGATTGTGCAGCATGTATGGGACTCACACAGATGGGATGTCCTTCACTAAATACAGGCTATGGGAGTTCCTTGCTGGGCCTCGGGAGTCCCCCCTCAGTTGTATGGGAAGGGAATGTTTCCTCCACTGCTAGTGTTGCTGATAGTTCCATTGTATCTTCAGACTGTTTCATGTGCACAGTGCCATCACTGTCAGCCTCTACAGACATGCTACATGCTGACATCAAGCATGTATATACCTGCTGTACTGATTCCCCTCTCACCGCAGCCTGGAATGCATGTAGATGACACAGCAGTGTCTGCGATGTCCACACACTGACCAGTAATCAAGGAGCCTCAATCCTCACCACTAACACCAGTGAGGGGCATGCACATTGGGGGGATAACAAGTACACACACACACACACACACACACACACACACACACACACACACACACACACACACACACACACACACACACACACACAGTAAAGTACAATTTCCCTTAAGAGCATACAGAGATCACAGTCAGTCTAGGGCTGGTTTCTCCCTTTCTCTACAGATCTCCAATAAGACTCCCCACTGGCACAGCTATATGGTACAGATCTCAGCCTAGTGGCCAAGCCAAAACCTCCAGCACCCTCTCTGTCCAACCAGTGCTTCATGTCCCTGCCCAAGTAGCTGACACACACACACACACACACACACACACACACACACACACACACACACACACACACACACACACACACACACACACACACAGACACTTTGAGATATGAGTTATATACAAAGATACAGACACTCCTGGGGAAAGCTGGCACAGGTTCTCCAGCTATGCCCCCTTCTCTCCAGACTATAAGGTAGAAATCACTGCCACCAACCACTAATATCAGCTACTATAAGGCCCTTCCCAAATGGTGACCAATTTCACTGTGTAATATTACTGTTATCCATATAGTAAGTGTGACTGAGCAGCAAGACTATTGGATTGGCTTGGACAGTATCACCAAATACATGCAAGTACTTTCTAAGAGCTTAAATTATCTCTACACAAAACAGCTACAGTTGAAAGGTTTAAAAATATTTAATAATAAATAATAAAAGTACAAGACAAATTTCATCAATCCAACACAGTGCTAATCAAGAATTCAGAGATCACAGGAAACTTTTAAAACAATATTTCTATCTAACTCTAAGATAAATACTAAAGTTTAAGATTCTACTTACAGAGCAAAGTAAGTGCTGGTGAGCTGATATCAGCTTCAGACAAAATACAAAATGGCCTCCTTTCTTTCTTTCCTTAAATTGATAACACAGTACTGCTGAGTTATTTCAGATTACATCATTCTTAACAGTTTTGATTTAGTTTCCCAGCCTCACAGAACTTAAAATTTACATTTCATTTTGTAATCTGCATCTGCAGGAAGCCACAGCAATAAAAGACATTGCATATGTAAAATGTAGTAATTAACTGTCCTAAGACAATAGAAAGAATTTATTAGTCCAGACATCCTTTCGCCAGGCTTGAGATCAAACAGTCCTAAAATGCTTTACTTATCAGCTTTCTTCCAGCAGGGTGCACTGTGGTTACATTTTTGAAGCTCAGAACATAACACAATTTTCTTACATTTGTTACACAAGCCTATGGATCCTATTAATATTTATAATGACATAGAATTATTTACAAGATTCTATCTAGCTAGGCTGGCAGCCTTCACCGTGTTTATGCCAGTATATGTGTGACTCCCACCACTGTGCATCAGACAGAGTGTTGCATGCCAGGAATAGACAAAGACTGTGAGCCATATGTCCATGTGACTGCCGTTAATCACTAGTGGAGGACACAGTAGAATCAGATGAGTGCTGTTCATGTCCTTCTGGTGCAGATAGATCCTGCTGCAGGCTTGATGCCCCTGGGTGACAGAAATGTAGTATGGTATGGCATGTCTGTGTACACTCAGCAGAGATGCAAGATAATGTCCTATTGGAATGTTATGTCATACCACTCACTTGGTGTACCCCTGCATGCACATAACATAGGGACTTGTAACCTGTAACTGAGGTGTTTGCATTTACAGCCTTGATATTCTCGAGTGACATTAATTCCAGTGGTCATGTGTATGCCCTCCCTGTGTTTGAGTGGATTTCCTCTGGGTGCTCTGGTTTCCTCCCATATTCCAAAGACATGCAGAGGTTGACTGGACACTCTAAATTGGCCATAGATGTGAGTGTGCTTGTGGGTGTGTGATACAAATAAACTACCATGGCAAAGATAGCCATCCAGTGCTGTAAACTTTGGCTGTAGATGATTGTCACACTTGAAGTGACACTCCAACTCCATGTGTAAAAGTAGGAAAAGGGGTTGTGGTTGGATGGATGGTTGTGCAAATACAAAAGGATGATCTACTTGGCAATGTCTTACAGGAAAGGAATTTGTCACTACTCACCTGGGGCATCCCCAGTCCCAGATAGTCTTCACCAGTCCAGCTCCCACATCCAGTCCACTAGGAAGTATAAGTGTCCTCTCATTGTCACCGCTGAGCATAGAAGGAACATCTTGGCATCAGTCAGATGGTGAAGTCTTGAGGGTATGCTTTTAGTGGTGACCCATCTGCAGCTATGACGTGGTCCCTGAACTTGGCATGAAGGATCATGTCAGTGGCCTTGTGCAGACGTGCAGCACTGTGTGATTGTGTCCACTTGCCAAATTTATGTGCTACACCAGTTCTTGCCACACCTGGTTATGAAGGCCTTGTCTGTCTTGGTGTCATCCAGGATTCTCCTGCTATAGGTTCAATGGTCTTAAAGCAATGCCTCAATCTCCTATGAGGTCAATTTTACTAGATATTGCTGGTTATACATCCCATGACAACTCTTACACATGTGCAGTGTGTGTCTGTATATACATGATTTGCAGTGTCAGCCAATATTTATCATTTCACTGCCCCTGCAATAGGTACAGCCTTTTGAAATCCTATTACATAAGTGCTCTGACATTGTGCTACAGTGTGGCAGCTGTTGCCATATCAGCCATGTGCACTGTCCCTTGAGCTAGTGCCAATAGCTCTGTGTGTGCCCATTACAATGGAAGCCCAGCAGAGCCATTAACCAGCACTGCTGTCTATGTGGCTATATAATATTGCAAAGAGACTTACACAGCAGGTCTGTAGGCCAGCCTACCTACTCACTGTGCTCTGAATGGATCCCTCATCCCAGAACAGGCATGTGAGCTATTGCTGTTCCAGAACTGCAATTTGTCCAGCATGTACTGTGAGCCATGGCGGGTGTGTCTGGTGGCACCCCAGAACTGCAATATGTCTTATCTGTTTCCTGTGCTCTTTTTCTTCTAGCATCTCCCAACACACACACACACACACACACACACACACACACACACACACACACACACACACACACACACACACACACACACACACACACACACACACACACACACACACACACACACACACACACAGACTGTTCTACCATACCACTGTCAGGGCCACTGCAATATTAACACACAGAATACTCCATTATTTGGCAACTGTGTTTGGTAACCATGCATCTTGTTGAAGTTCCTGAAATGTGGTGTGCATTGCCACTAATCTCATCTGGTGTCACTTTCCCTGTTTATTGGAATGTACAGATATTCCCTGTCTTCTATAGTCTGTGTTTTTCACTGTAGCATGGTCTCGCATAATATGGTGGTGGAGCTTTTGATCATGCATTAATGGGGCTCATTTTGCAGTTATTATGTAAATAAAGTGATTAGTGCCATTGTCACTGAATTGTGTCTATAATGCAATATGTTATCTGCTCCATTCTGCACTATGAGACCTGATCTGACTCATGCATGAACAGTGTGATTAGTTAAGATGTGTGTGATGCTGTAAAATCTGGCCACATCATCATTAACTCCCCTTTTCCCATTTTCTACGTGGGGTCAGGGTGTCATGTCAACTGTCACCATCTCTCTCTCAATTCATTGCTACTCTTCTACCTTCTTCAACAGTCATGCCTACATGTCGCAGGTCTTATCTCACATAATCCATCTATATCTTTGTTGCACAGCCTTAGTTCATCTTGCCTTCTTCCCGTCTGTCCCAAATTATCTTCACCAGATTGCCTTCTAATTTTCTGCCCATGTACTCAAACCACCGTACTCTGTTCTCTTTGACTTTCTCTGCAACTGGAATTACTTTTGGTTCTGCTCCGATATCCTAATTTCTTCTTCTTTCCATTAGTGTACATCTTACCACCCATCTCAGGCACTTCACCTCCCATCACCTCTAGCTTCCTTAGCTGGTCTGCCTTCACTGCCCATGTTTCTGGGCCAGATAGAATCATCTGTTACACTACTGTTTTGTACACCTTACTTTTCACCTTCTTTGGCATTCTTTTGCCACACACTGTCCCTGACACTCTATGCCAGTTGGCTGCAGTTCATCTGATTCTAGCTTTTTCCTCCTCATTCAGATTTATCTTCTCAACCAACCCAGCTGGATCCAACACTAAGCGACGTAGGCAGTCACCAAGGGACCACTGGCTGGGGGTTGAGGGGTTTGTGGGGGGTGCCACAACATTTACTTTTTAATTAAAATTACATGTCTTCATTAAGAATGTCCCTGCATGCATCAACATGCCTGCTGTTTGTTTGCTTCTTCTTTTCCACATCTGCACACACAATTTAAACACACAAGGTGTGTGTGTGTGTGTGTGTGTGTGTGTGTGTGTGTGTGTGTGTGTGTGTGTGTGTGTGTGTGTGTGTGTGTGTGTATGTGATGCTCTAGTTAGGGATGGCAGGTTTATTTAATTTGTTCAGGCTCAAACCCAGTACCTTGGCTACAGGAGACAAGGGCCTGAATCCTCTACGCCAACTACTAAACTACTCAAAAATATGACTTTCAGTGCATTATCAAGGAACTGTGAGCTTCAAGGGAAAAGAGGAGTTTACTGCTGCTCATGCCAAGTCTGTTTTCTATGTGTAACTGTTTTGTTTAGCAAATGGTCATCATTGTTGGTGCTATCGAATTTGAAAGCAGTGTTAGTAATACAACAAGCACCACAACAGGTGGCATACTTGCTATGATGCAGAAGACTGTGGGTTCTACTCCTACACCATGTAGATGATTTGCTGATATTTTGTTGTACTTTAAGAGGGGCAGAGATTCTGCAGTCCTGAGTGTATCCTCATTTGGATGATATAACTAGTAACTATGAACCTGTTGCCAGTTTGACATCCATTCCCTATGACAATATTACCAGCTTACCATTTCTTTTTTTAATGTAACTGAGACAATTTATTCTTCAAGGGCAGCAGACACTGAATTTGTAGACAAAACACTAAAATATAAAGTTGTTTGACAGCAGCAACCTCTTCATTAGTTACAGATCTCTTTAATTTGAATTATTCGGATGACATTTACTTCTGCAGAGATTGTGCATACTGACCTGTAATGGTGGATTGTAATGACAGGAGTTTGAGTGGCCTTTTATGATTGAAATGTTCTGAAATGGCCTGTTTTGTTGTCATTATTGGTTCATGTGTTTTGTTTCATTACTTACTGGAAAAATGTTCAAAACTACAAATTTAAAACACATTCTAACAAGTGGTGCTGAATTATACAAGGAATATAATTTAATACGGTTAGGAAGGTGAATCAAAGCGCATATGCATAAAATATGTGCAAGGTACCTATGATTTGGAAATAGCCCAAAGGTAAACTTAGTCCACCACTAGCCATGTTAATTTTCTTTGAATGTGGGTTTCAATGCCATTTCAATTAATGTGAGTTTCAAGGACAGAGATGTTTACTGTTAATGCTAAGTTTGTTTTCATTGTGAGACAGTATTGTTATGTTTAGCAAATGTCTATTAGTGTTTGTGCTATAAAGTTTGAAATAAACATTTAAATTAAATCTAAATACCTGTAATTATTGTAGAAGTAAAGAAGAGAATAGTATGCACAGTGACTGGTTTGAACAATACCATTTATGGTATCTGGGGATAAGTAGTCAAAGTAATGGACACTGGAATGGCTGTGGGGGAGGTTATGGTGGTGGGGAGAAATCCATTACCCTGCCTAGGGCCCCATTTGACCATGATCCAGCTCTGCATAGTTCAGCAAGAGAGACAGTAACAAGACTGGACAGCTGAAAGAGTGGCCAATACGCAACTAAAGTAGACTTCCTCCAAGCAAGGAAAAGGCACTGGAATAGAATCAATGATTGCAAAGTCATCCCCAGTGCAAAAGCTGGTGCATAGCACAAACCACTGGTTGCCATAATCTGCTGCAAGTAGTGGTCAGAGAAGGCTCTAAGGTCAACAGAGACAAGGCTAAACACCTGCAAATTGATGGAGAGAAAGCACAAGGGTTCAAGGAATTACTTGGGACTCTAACACCTCAGGAAAAAGAGCAGATAGGTGGAACTGCTCCTCAAAACAGCCTGTGTGAGGAGTATAGAAGAGATATGTGGCCAAGCCAAACATGGAAGCAAGGTACATAAGGAAAAAAAGACAGAGCAGGCTAAGAAGGAAAATTGGTTAGCTAACAACAAGGCTAATATATGAGTTGCAATAACAAAAAACAAGGCATCAGGGGCATTCTACTAGCTTCTCGAAAGTGACTAGAAAGTGAGTCAGTAGATGACACAAAGAAACTCTGTCAGGTTGCAAGACACACATAGAATGATTAAGAAGATAGTCAAATGACATTCATAAGTGATACCAATAACAGCCTGCTCACCAGCCCACAGGACATCAAAGGCAGATGGAACGAGTACTTCCAGAAGTTTCTGAATGAGAAAAACTCCACAGAAGATGTACTGCCCTAGACACAGCTTAAAATGAAAGAAAAAGAGGAACCCTCTCTAGAAGTAAGAACAGCACTGAAGTAATTTAAGTTTTGGAGTTGGCTTAGAGGGTTAAGGAGCTATTTCCTGTCGTCCAGTGGTGCAAGGTTTGATACCCTCAGCCTCCATTGTATAACTGTGTGACTCTGATCAAGTCATTTAACCAGACACCGCTCCTGGCTGAGTGTGAAAAAACTCCATGGAGATCAGTGCTCTACCCCAAAAAACAAATACAAAATAAAATGCAAAGCACCAGGCCCAGATGCGGTCACAGCAGATGTGATCAAGATGTTGGGTGAGATAGGGAGAAGTGGTTCCTGAGCGTACTCATAGCAGTTTGGATAGAAAAGTGTATTCCATATGGCTGGAGAATAAGCATACTAGTGAGCAGTACTTGTATACTTGTGAGCAGTACTAGTATACTAGTGAGCAGTACTAGTATACTAGTGAGTGGTACAAGAACAAAGGGGATATTCCCAACTATGAGCAGTAGAGAAACATCAAACTCCTATCACACTGCATGAAAATTGAATGAATACACAGAGTAGCAGAAGGTAAAATGGGAGATGAGCAGCTCAGATTCAGACCAGGATGTAGCATAACCAGCTAGATGTTTGCAGTGAGACAAATGATTGAGAAGTAGCTAAAGATGAGGAGAGCCCAAATGGAAATTCCTAGACTTAGAGGAAGCATATGATAAGGTCAGAAGAAAGCTGATTTGGGCAGTTCTGTACTGTGGAAGTCCCAGAAATATTGTTAGAATTAATGCAGGCTATATACAAAGACCCAATGGCTCAAGTACAAACAGGTTCAAAGTGGGAGTGGGTGTGCACCAGGGGTCATCTCTGAGCCCACTGCTGTATATACTAGTGATGGACTACATTACCAAACAATACAGAGGGGACAGATCAACAAAGTTGCTGTATGATGATGTGGAATTACAGGCAGACTTTGAGCAAGAGCGTCAGCAAACAATAGGAGAATGGAATAATAAACTGAAGGTACATGGGATGAAAGTGAGTAAAGGTAAGTCAATTGTAATGACAGCAAATGGGGGAAATCAGAAGAAAATGAGAACTGATATAGAAGGAAAAATAATGGAACAGTTTCAAGGATCTTGAGAGCAGAGTTTGATCATGGTCAAATGGGGCCCTATGCAGGGTAATGTATTGTCCCCCCACACACACAACAACTCCACCCTGGCTGGCAAGCAGACAATAAGTTCATAGTTACTAGATATCTCATCCAAAGGAGGATGCACTCAGGACTGCAACACTCCCATCCCCCTTAACATGCAGTGCAGTATCAGAAAATCCATCTACATGGTGTTAGAGTAGAACCCACCACCTTCTGCACCAAAGACAAGTGCACTACCTGTTGTGCTACTAACACTGCTTTTAAGTTATCAGCTCAAACACTGACTGCCATTTGCTAAACAAAATAATTGCACATTGAAAACAGACTTTCCATGAGCATCAGTAGACTTCTCTACCCTTAAAAATCACAATTCCTTGAAAATACACTGAAAGTTACAATTCCTTTAGCAGTCTGGTAGTTGAGGTAGAGGATTCAGGCTGTTGTCCCCAATGAAACTCATAAATCCTTGAGCAGTCTGGTAGTTAGTGTAGAGGATTCAGTTTCTTGTTTCCTGTAACCAAGGTTCAGGGTTTGAGCCTGAGTAAGTTAACTGACTAACTTATCATCAATAACTAGGGCATTGCGCACACACAACTGCAAGTTAAAGTTTTACATTATGTCCATGTTGGTGTGTGCATCATATTAAAGATGCATGCATGGATGCAGAGTCCGAGTGTGTGTATCTTCTTAAAGGAGAAGATGCCAACACCACTGAGACATTATGAAGAAAGGTTTAATTTTTTTTTATTAATTCAAAAGTAAATTTGGAAACCTCCTGGCCAGTGGGCTGTCCCCAGCTGGCCAGTGAGCCCCCAGCCACCAGGCTGTAGGCAACTGCCTTGATCACCTAGTGCTAGATCTGGCTGTGCTTCTGGGGGCAACTCTGAAGGTCTCTAGTACAAGGTGGATACCTGACACATGCTTGACTGGGATGTCAATGATGTCACTGGTACTGCCTGCTCTGGTGAGCAGTGCTGTCACAAATATAGTGACCTACACAGGTTCCACCCAGACCTTCTCTGACAATGGGCAAGAATTCACTTTCTGCTGAATCACTGTACAGAGCGCCTGAAAGTATGGATATGTCTGCTTTCTACTGTCATGACTATGCTGTGCTTATTAATGTGTCACTTCTATTTTGTAGTGGAAGAGGAGATTATAGTGAATCAGCTACCCTGCCAGAAAAGGCAAGCCAGATTCTCCAGACAGCAAGGTAAGTATACTGTATTGTTGTTGCCATAATTGTATCTGTGCTTAACCTGATTACCACAACACTGGTGACTTTTAATTTTTTAGCAATTTTGTCCCCTGCTGTCTGCCAACCATCAGACTTTCTATTGGTCTGTCCAGGAATATATCAGAAGATTGAAGTTTCAAAACTTTGAATCTGATATGGTCGACACCATATGATCGAAGTCTTGAAACTTTGAATTTTTTAACGGAGATCTCCGTACAGAGCAGAAAGGGAAGATTTCCCTTTTTTGCACTGTAGTGCAATCTCAGAGTTGGCATATTTAAGTAGCGGGGGATGTAGGAAGTGCAGCCCCCCACGTGGGGGGTGCAGGGGGGCTTGCCCCCCCTGCTTAGAGCATTTAAATGGTTTGTTTTTGTAGGTTGTTGTGTTTTATTACATTTCTGATGTTTCAAGACTTCGATTATATGGTGTCGACCATATCAGATTCAAAGTTTTGAAACTTCGATAATGTAATATAGACCCGGTCTGTCCACCCATGTGTTCTTTTTGGCTCCCTATTGAAATGTTTGCACTTGAAATGCTGAGTGCCAAAAAGCTGAAAAAAATACAGAAAATACAGAGAAGAGCAAATCTTGAAAATCTCTCTTCTCCTTAAAACTTATTTTTCAGGGGATGCAAGGCCTCCTGCATCCCCCACATGCAACCATACTTATATATACCAGCTCTGAGATCACCATACCTCTGAGAGAGGAGAATATTCTATGAAATGGCATCTCATATATGTAAGTCCATTCAGTCTCCATGTTTCAGGACTCACTCTAGCACATCCTGACATTTCAAATGGTTACTGTTCCTTCACTAGGTGAGAGCTGACCTGAGAGGGTTCATCATTAAAACAATCACTGAGGTGATTTTAAGGTTTTCTGCTTTTTCTGTCCAACCCTGTGTGTACCTGATACAGTGCTGAGGAAGGGCGTTCAATGGACTCTCTGTGGAGGATGACCCCTCACTTTCACAAGGGGTGTTTCCCGGCAGCAGCCCTACCCTTTCCTCTGCAGCATGAACAATGTTCTCTCCCAAGGAGATTGCACTGCTCTGGTGTTCCCGTGAGTGCATGCAAACCCCACCCTCATCCTAGGAGAGATGAGTGGACCACACCTTTCACTCCTCCCCTCCTTGCCTGGCTCATCTAGTGCCGACATAGCTAATTAAACCCCAGTCGCATTGGTTGAAGCAGAGCTCTATTCCTCTGTGCCATAGAGCAAGACTTGCTTGCTTTCTTTCATTAATGAATTAATGAATTAATTAACTGATTAATTGCACTATTTAACCATTGCCTAGTTGTTCACTGGCTTTGTAGAAACCAAGGCAGTACTCCTGCATAACAGAGCAGAAACATGATGCAAGGGCTATTATCACAACTAGGCTGGATCATGCAAAACAATGCAATAGCAATGTGATATGAAAGCCAGTAGGGGCCAGAGTGTTATTGCTAAGGAAGTGGACTTCTGAGATAATAGGCTCACCCTTCCATTGTACCGGGCGCTGGTAATGTTGTGTTATAAGTATATCATGTCCATCTCTGCAGGACCATAGAGGGGGGAAGATTATGCTAACAGCATGAAATGCAGAGGTACCATAATGGTTAAGGAAATGGAAGAGTGGATGTACGAGAAGACCTTCTTTGCATGAGGGCACCATAGGAAATAGGAGAAAGGATGGATATGATATGGACATACCACTTTTTCAGGAGTGAAACAAGAGAGGTGAAGCTGAAGAAGGAGAAAAAGGGAGTCTAGGAACAGAGACAGTATCCAGTGGCAGATAAGTGAAGAGTTTGTTATGGAAATAATATCTCACAGAAGGTTTTGTGGGATAGAAGTAGTGGTAAAATGTAAGTTAATTGTGGAATTAGTGGATATCTGGAACATATTAATTTATTTAGTTTTATTGTATTATTTGTTAACATACATATGGAAGAATTTTTAACATATGGAAAAAAGAAATCAGGTCTATATTAGAACACCGAACATTCAAAATGTTGAGTGTTCTAATATCGACCCATTTTCAGTGAACGCTGAAAATATCAAAGAAACAGAAAACTGAATTTTTTCCTAGGGAAAGAATTCGGTTGTCCGTTTCTGTTGCTTCGGTATTTTCAGCGCTCTGGTGGAAAGTTACGGGTCGGGTTCAGGTAAGTGTGTGGACATGTGGGTTAGGGAGGGTTAGGTGAGTTAGGGTTAGGGCGCGGGTCAGGTAAGTGTGCGATTGTGTGGACGTGAGGGTTAAGGCGGGTTAGGTGAGTTAGGGTTAGGGAGTGGGTGAGGTGACTGTGCAATAGTGATGGACCTTAGGGTTATGGTTTGGTTTAAGGTAAGTGGATAGTTAGTGGTGTATGTATAGCTTAGTGTAGGGTTAGGTGTTAGAGTTTAGGTGCATGTGCGTGGATTGCTGTTTGTTTGGTGTGCTTGTGTTTTGTGTATGTGTTTTGGAACAGCAAATTTTTTCCCTAGGAAAAAATTTGCTGTTCTGAATGTTTGATGTTTTGTATTTTCGATTGCTAGGGTTCGATATTAGAACACTCGACATTTTCAATGTTTGGTGTTCTAATATAGACCCAAGAAATCATATGATGAGGTGAGGGAGGCACAGTTGCAACACTTTTTTTAGAGTTTTTTTTTACTCCACCAAGGCATGACCATCAGGCTACCTCTGACAAGCTTATATTCCACTTGCAAGTTCCTACCTGGAGGACCACTGGTATACCATTAATAGGAAGGATTTCACCTATGGGAGGGCTTCTACTCTAAGGCAGACTGTGTTGGGTTAGGTACCCAGCTAGGCAAGCAGTGAGATGCTGGATAGGCTATTATCCATCTATATGGAGGGTTTTTACTGACCTATGTCCCACCCCCATGTGATGACACTACCCTAATGCAGACTTGGCAGGCAATGAAAGGAACATGTCAAGTGCAGTCTTACCATGGCTGTTGGGAGTGCCTATCCAACATTGTTTCTGCTGCTCTCCCACAGCCTAGCATCATCTCCAAGGACTCCAATCTTTGTCAGAACCCATTGGATAATGATCCATCCCATCCCAGGATGGACACACCCATCATTCTTACTGCCCTATTAGTGGCTCAGACAACTGGGCTATAGTCAGGGCTTTATCCCTGTACACCACTGGGGTGGTTTCTTAGCTGTCTACCACAGATCAGTTTCCACTAGCAGTTGCAAATCCTGATGTGAACAGACTATGACAACAGACTAAAGAATACACTATGGATTTAATGCAAAGTGCAAAAGAGTTGAGTTTAAAGAGGGACAACTTATCTGAAGTTTACTGAATAGGATTCATGTTAGTAATATAAAACAGACTTAATTTAATCTTTCTTTATTAGTGGAGAAATTAAGTTACCCCTACACAGCAACTTATGATCCAGTAAGGCAAAAGGGAAGATGCAACGTATTCATAGAAGGCGGAAGAGCATTAAACCAGGAGACAGATTTTGTTCCTTGTGCAGTCCTTGTACATGCAGGATTGCCCTAATTTCTGGAGTACTTTCTTGATGATAGTTAAGGATCTGCTAGAGCCTAAAATTACAGGAATGATAAAAATGCATCATAAAACGAACAATTAAAGAGGTTTGTTTTTTGATGTCATGAAGCCAGAAACTGAACTGCTTGATCTCTGGCGAGGAAACATTTTTTTTTTGCCATGGAGATTAACTCCCAGCAGAAGCAGGGATAGTTTGGAGGACATGGAATGATCAGTTCTGCCCCTTCAGGGGTGAAGTCAGATACCTTATGTCGAGCACATGCAGAACAGCATGCATTCAAATGGACATGCCATTACTACACATAGTTATTCTTGCAGATCTGGATAAGCAGAGTACCCAAAACCTTTTCAGTGCTTCTGAGCCATAGATGACAGCCCCTTAGTCCATTAGCTTCTCGTCCCAATTAAGGCTAAATTACCATCACTCCCATGAGTGCATTTAATGTGAGTACAAAGGAATAATGGCTGATGAGGGACTTGAATAAATATGGGGGCTTGAAAGATGCAGACTTACCAGGGTTGTAGAAATACATAAATACCTTGCAAATAAAATAAATCCTGCTTGGTACATCTTAAAATTATACATTCAAGTCTGTGGAGGATTTGATTCTCCCTTGTTTTCTACAAAGGTTTTGAGTCTATGGTTGTCTTGGCAACAAGGCACAATCGTCAGTAGTTATGCAAGAAGTTATACAAGATTCATGTAGTAAAGATATGTACAGGTACAAAACAAGCAACATTATACAGAAAACACAGCATAACTAGCTAAATGAATACCTCATTACTATATAAAATAGGAACATTCGTGAAGCAAATTATGCAAACTTAAAAAAAATTGCTAGTGGCTTGTTAAAGAAAAATATTCAAAAGCATACCTATTGTAACCTGCATTTTGAGCACATATCTTTTACTGTACAATACCACATTAAATATAGCAGACTTTTGTTTATTTAATTTATAGCTATAGTATAATTCAGCACAACAACTTTAAGAAATGTTTGCTGACAGAGAATGGATGGGGTGGAAAAGTGACATAAAAAGGATAATCAGAAAAATAAAAGAAAGCAAAGGTCCTACAGCAGATGCATAGGTGACCCAGTTAAAAGGAAAATCCTGCTCTTTGATGACACAGCTATATTTATAAATATCCCTTTTTCATTGGCGTATTGAAAAATATACAGATTTCTTCTAAAAAAAAAAGACTTTAGAGCAGTGGTTCCAGAATACAGAATGCATGGCTCTGTGACAAAGGGGTTGGAGCTCTGACTGTGACACACATGACATGTGCATGCTTAGTGTCACTGGTGCTGGAGAAGCCATTCAAAAGCACGCTTGTTTACTCTGGGAAAAGGGATGGGCATTCTATTTGCAGTTTTACATGCCCCAGTGATGGGGGCAGTGCAGTAATCCTGCAACAGATTACCCTTGACAATTTGGCATAGAAGGTGTGTGTGGGGGGTGGGGGGTGGGAGTGGTATTAATTGACACTGCTTGCATTGCAACACATGATGCCAGTAACTCTGCCCAGGTAGGGCATTCAAAAATACTTTCCCATGTAGGGCAACAGCTGTGATGCTGTCATCTGCTCTACTCTGTTTCATCTTCCCTTTGCAACCCACCAATTAAGCAGCCCCAGCCACATAGGGGTAGTACCACAGACACACACAAGAGGTATGGGAACAGACCTAGAACAGCTGAAGGTCAGCTGGTGGCATGCAAATGGGGACCCCCCCCCCCAGAAAAAAAGAATGCACAATGACACTTAGGTCTTTAATAATATAATTAGGACTACAAGCCAAAAACTACCAATGTCACTATTTTCTCTGAGGAAAAGAAATCACAATAGCACACAGAGAATTATACAACAAAACAGAAAAATCATATTTCACCTCTAGCTTAATAAAGTAAGAATAAACAAATTACAAGAAAATGTATAGCCTGTGGACAGTTAACAGCTGGCACAAATTTAAAAATGCAAGTTAAAGGTATTGGCTTGTGGTATAATTAACATAATAGATAATACAGTGTATACCAGAGAGTAATCAGGGTATTAGAGTCTGCTTTCAGTTTTGTGAATAAACAGAAGTGTGTGTAAATAAATGTAATCCCTAACATAAAGTTATGGCATTATAATATTATCAGGATACAATAAGGAAGAAGGACTAAAGTGGTATTAAAACTAGCAAAAAGAGGTCAGAAGTAAAAACAAAAAAGGTAAGATGTAACTATTAGGAAAAAAAACTTAAGCACCGCTTCTTAAAGAATTAGCAATGAAGCATAAACTGTATTAGATTTGCAAGAATTGTTCAAGTTCAGCTACCAACTGAACAGAAGCTACTGTGGCAGCAAATGGCCTTTGATTTTTCCTCTTGTGCAGGATTCTTCGGGATGAAAGCCTAAAGGTGAAAATACATTTCCTTGATGAGAAGCGTGTTTTTTTCCTAAGAGCAATTCTAGCACTGACCTTTAGATTAGTATTTGGTTCACTTGTTAGTTGCCCAGAGACATCTTGATTTGATATCAAAGACTAGCCATGGGCACTGCTCAGTGCTTTTAACATTTATATTTCATTTGTGCATCTGTATATGCGTGTATGCATGTGTGTATATAGTAGCTAGTGGGATGGTATATGACAAGCTAAGCATTCAATGGAGTCAGCTTTGTGATTTAAAAAATCATATTTATTTGCAAACAAAGCTCAGAAAAGAAATTCAGCTTATATCAAGCAAGATGGTCCACAGTCAAACATAAATTAATTCACATTTTAGGTAGGCTTTTTCACAGTATAGTAATCTTTTACACTTAGATACAGCGTTCCTTTCTAAAGAGGTCTTTGACATAACAGCTGGCAAAAATAAAACAGTATTTAAAGAGACCCTCGAAACAGCAGCATAGCTTTCTTTCCACTTCTAGCAACAGGGGAACATCAGAACAGCTTTAGTTTCTAACAGAGCTACAACTAGTGTGGAGTGAAGCAGGCAGTTGCCCTGTTTGTAGACTGTTGAGAGGGCATAATTACCAGGTGCAGATGGTGTGGGAGTGCTGTACTGGCATCTATTTATGAAGCTGTGAGGACATCACAGCTTCATAAATGAGTACCAGTGTTGCTTTTGCAGTCAAATCTGAAGTGCTGCAGCATTTAGTCTGCAAGTGCGTGGTAGCAACTATAGCAAGCGGTTTGTCTTAGTTGTGGCAAACAGTTTGCTGCAGTTACAGGAGTGCAGAGATTTTTGTGTGTGTGTCTGTATGTGTGTGTTAGTGTTTGCTTCTTAACCTTGAATTGAGAGAGACATCAGTTTGGGGAACTGCACATGATGTTAGATGACATTGCTACAGTTCTGCCTTCTACCCGGACAGTAATAAATCCAGCTGACTACTCCTCTAAAGGGTCAGCTTACTTCCCTTATAAGGATAATCTCTAGGTCACTTTCCTTCTTCCTTCTGGTCTATATAACTCCAGCTAGAGTCCTCCATGTATCTTCCACCAAGTCAAAGGTCAGAGATCTACTGTACACCAGGACACTGACAGTGTTCTTTAAACATCCCTGTGTGCAGTTGTCCTGCATTATCTCTAACATCATTGCTTGTTTCTGAGCTAATATACATTAAGGGACCATCCACCACTATGCTATCTGATCCTGGCCATTACATTTAAAGGGAGCTGCCACCCCTCTTCTACATGACCCCCCCAGCACTGAACCATCAGTTCAAACCTTAACAGATAGACCATAATATGTGATTAGCAGTGGCGGATCCAGGAATCTGCAAAAGGGGGAACGCAGTCTGGTCAGTTGACTACCATTGGTGGGTCCAGGAATTTGCAGAAGGGAAGGAGTAGTCTGAGAAGTACACCAGTGTGGGGTGGAGGAGGGTGGAAAACTGAGTGTGGAGGGGCTGTGGAAAGATCCTTAAGATGCTCTGACAGCACATATGACAAGACAGCAATATATATTCTGTTGTACATCATTGTGTTCTGGCTGTGCTAGTGGAAGTAAGTGACTCTTGCCCAACATACAGCAAATTTACAGACAGTGCCAGCTATTTCAAGTCATTCCCAGGTGAGACTTGGTTACTCATGGCAGGTCACAGACTCCTCCCATAATGGCATACTTTGCATAAGTATTATGATAGCCTAGCAAAAGAGTCCCAGTGAAAGCGATATCACTTCGTCAAGTACTATAGCAAATGCAAGAAATTTTGTAAGTAAATAAGAATTTCTGCAAAGCCAGTGAATAACTAAACAAACACACACACACACACACACACACACACACACACACACACACACACACACACACACACACACACACACACACACACACACACACACACACACGCACACACACGCACACACACACACACACACACACACACACACACACACACACACACACACACACACACGCACACACACGCACACACAAACACTTAGGGAACAACATGTTATGGGGAAAAAAGTCTGAAAAAGCAGACAGAGCACCTTAAAACCTTTTCCCTCTATTCAGTTTCCTATAGATTGCAGAGGGATGAACTATGCCTAGCTCACAAGGCATCCGCAAACCCGGCACATATGAATCTTATACATGTTCGTAAGTCAAATAGTACCACAAATACAAGGTCTAGGATCTGAATTTTGTCTGTGACTTAAACAGAACATGCTAGAAAGACAGCTGTATCCCCCAGAGACTGTCCTTCCTATGGAACAGGCTTTCCATCCATGTGAAACCGAGTTCATCTATTACCCAGTTTAAGCATAACCTAGACAAGTGGATGGGGAACAGGAAATATACACCAGGCTTGGCACCCGTGTCCCTTATGGACAGAGGCAGCTTATAAATGCCTGGCCATCAATGTCCTATTTGGATGCAGGACATCATTACTCTTTTGGGAAAACTTGGCTGGGCTTAGAAAGATCCCCAGGTTGTTAGCCTAGTAACAGGCTATAAATCTATAAATACTGTATCTTAGTTCAGTTACATGCTATTATGAAAACAAATGCAACCACTGTAAAATATCACAGAGAAATGTAACACAGTACCTACTTTAATGTCATGCAGCATCAAATATAAATCAGAAGCACATACTTTGGGCTGAATCAGTAAAGATTCTATTTAATTTGTGCAAAAAATAACACTTACACTATCATAGGACAAAACTGAATGTGCCAAGGATTGGAATCCCCAAAATGTATTTGCCCCACCAAAAAACCCCCAAAAAGCAGCCAAAGAAAACACTTTTTTTAAATGTTTTTCCAGGGGGCAATCCCCTCTGCATCCCATGATGTGGAGGGAGGGGTCAAGAAGGGTGGAAACCCCTGCCGGCAGAATTCACAGACAGTGATTTCATGTGGAGGAACTCTGAATGTTGGTGGGTCGAACCTCAGGCAACTGAGGCTGAAGACTTCAATTTTCACCCACCTGTAGGTTACTCAATAACACAAAAAGCTTTCCTCAGCAGAACACAAACATGTCTTCTAACAGTTCAGGGCCAATCATTTTTATCGACAAACAACCCCCATACCCATTGTCTACCTGAATTATCTGGTTTAACCCTTCCAGTATAAAAAAATAATTGCATTAAAGTAAATTTTGTTTCACAGAAACAGTAATCACTACTTATCTTCCAGCTTGTTTCACTCAAATACATCTCAGTCCTTCAAAATTAGAAGTACAACATCAAACAGCAGGGGCTTTGGCTCAGTCAGACACTCCCGGTCAACAAATATAAAATCAATAAAATAAATAAATTTAATCCACGGAAAGTCACCACACCTGTTGCCTACCCACAGTGTCTGGTTACACTAATGCATTTTTCACAAACAGTAGTGACAGCTTGTACTCCTGCTTGCTTCAGCCAAATATACTTTACTCCTTCAAAGCTGGAATTAAAACCACAAAGCACAAGGGACAATCATTTCATCCACAAAACAACTCCATGCCTATATTCTACCTAAATTATCTACCTTTGACCCTGACAGGATTAAAAATAATAATAGTTTCATTAATGTATTTTTGTTGCAAAGAAAAAGTTGTCACAACTTGTCTTCTAGCTTGCTTCACCAAATAAACATTAGTTTTTCAAAGCCAGAATTACAAAAAATAAACACTGGGTCAGTCATTTCGTCGACATACAGCCTGAATGCCCACTGCCTATCTATAATATCTGCTTTGAACATTTTAGGATAAAAACAAATAATTGCTACTGTTTTTGCAAAACAAAAATGTAGTAATGTAATCTCAGCTTGTATTCAAGCTTGTTTACCCAAATACACATTAGTCCTGCAAAGTTAGAATTACAACAGCAAAGAGAGGGTCAGCCATTTCATCCACAGACAGCCCCCATACTCACTGTCTACCCCAGTGTTTGGCTTCACCCTGCCAGGTTAAAAAAGAAGAATGGTTGTGTTAATGTATTTCGTTCATATAAACAATAGTCACCATTTGTATTCCGTCATACTTCACACAAGTACACCTTAGTCTTACAAAGCTAGAATTACAGCAACAAAAACACCAGGGACAACAATTTCAATCATAAACAGCCCTCATAACCATGACATTAAAAAATGCATTAAGGTATGTTATTTTACAAGCCAGTAATAACAACCTGCATTCCTGCTTGCTTCACCCAAATACATATTAATTTTGCAAAATCAGAATTACAACAGCAAATAGCTAGAGCCAGTCATTTCACCAATGGACAGTCCCCATACCCATTGCCTACCCATACTATCTGGTTTAGTCTTGCCTGATAAAAAAAAAAAAAAAAACTTTTTAAATTACTCTGTAGACATAGGAACACACTCTTCCATACTTGGCCTGAAAAATAAAGTAATATAAAATAAAATAAAATAAAATGGCTTTTGTGAATCCATTATACGAATAAATCTATCAGTCTATTTGTTATAGATAGGTGAGTGTATGTGTGTGTGTGTGTGTGTGTGTGTGTGTGTGTGTGTGTGTGTGTGTGTGTGTGTGTGTGTGTGTGTGTGTGTGTGTGTGGGACCATATGGCAATATAAAGGTGAGCAGACACAAAGAGAAAGAAGATAACATTATGAAAAAATGCAGCATTTAAGTCCTTTATTGCCAGACTTTCTTGGAATACAGCCACCCATCTGCATGCAAGCAGTCCTGATCCTGTCATTCTGTGCATCACACAGTACAGAATAAGTCATTATGTAAGTGTACTACTGACAAGATACAAGCATAAACTACACAAAAAATGTTCTCTGTTTTGGGAAGAAGACACATTATTCTCTACAATGCTACATCTTATCACAAATATTCAAGCTGTTGCAATAAATCTCAGCACAGTTTTATAGGGGGGATATCAGAGACATAAGCTGTGCATGTTAAATGAAAATAGAAATAAAAAATGCAATTTCAAATACACACTCCCACCAAATTGTATTCCCACCAAAGTTATTTATTTTCTCTTGTTCCTTACAACTACATTACACTTTTTCTCACTTTCCACTTGTACCATATCTCATTTTAGAAATCACACATTCTGTATACTTCATTACTTACACTTTGAAGAGGAATAAAAAAAAAAGATCTTTCGATCTGCTACAAGTGCCCTTGTTTTCCCATTACCCGTCCTTTCACTCCAGTGTTAGAACAAATGGGCAAATGTCATAAGGAGGGTATATTTCCAAGGCCAACAGCTATGGGAAGAAGTAAATAAATGAATTGAAGCCATTTGGCAATAGGCATGAGTAGACTTGGAAATAACCGCGAGAATAGTGCTACCGCATCTGTAAGTACAGCAACCGAAAAACTTACAGAAAGTAGGACTTCAAAGTGCAGTAACGTATTTTCATGTAACATGAGTAACAGTTAGGGTCAATGCACGCACAGTGCAGAATGTTGTGTAGCCTGTAGTTGTGCTTCAAGTGCCTTGTGCTCTGTTTTATTTTTGCCTTCACCTGTTGTTCAGACAAGCTTCTTTTGGTCTCCCTGTCAGATACTTTTTCAATCACAATGGGAGACACAGTTACAAGAGACACTCAGGATCTTAGGGTTATCTGTGTGTTGAAATCAGAAATGTACAAGCAAATGAGGTATATTCTCAACTGTGTACCATTTTATATTTTCTGATTTCAACTGAAACAGTTAAAAGCCATTTTACCAGGCTGTATGGCTGCTTCTTAAAAACAAAAGGAGAGGGTGCATGCCCCTGCGTCAAGACCTAAATCCGCCACTGTTTAGTACAATCTGTCTCCCCAAGAAGTGACATTTCAGAGTGGTGGGAGCCAAGTTAATGGCTAAACACTTGCTTTCTATAGATGATTAGTATTTCTTGGCATTACTAAATGTCTTACTAATGCACCAAATGTGGAGGTCCTTCCTACTTTACAAACTGCAACAAAATTGCACTTATGTCTACCTCTACCTTTGGTGCAGAAAGCTGTGGGTGATATTCCTGCACCAGATAGATTGATAGTTGACCCCGCAGTGCAGAATAAATGGGGTGCTGCACTCCTGAATGTTGTCCTTCAGATGAGATGTTAAACCGAGGCACCATTGGTTGAGTAAGTGGTAGCTCATGTAGAGACAAAAGATCCCATGGCACCTACAGAAAATAGTAGGGTAAATTCCCTGATACTAGAAAAAACAACTCTGGAGCAGAAACTAGGCTGGAAAAGCCGAGGTACCAGAGTTGTGAAGTAAAGAATTTCCAGCCTAGTTTCTGCTCCGGAGTTGTTTTTTCTATAATTTTTTTCTTTTTGTTTGTTTCTAAGTTCCCTGATACCCTGGCCAAATTTCTCCTAGTAGTATAATTACCACGCTGGTCTCCCCTGAGAAGAGGCAACTTGCCTAGTGTGACTAACTTGGTCAACAAGGAACGGGTAAATAAATAAATACAATTAAGTGCATATTTTCTACATCTTGAAATTCAAAGCCTTTATCATGAAGAACAAACAGCTAGTCTGTGCCATTTACCAGTCTATAGAAATCAGTACTTAGTTTCAGCACACCATTTTTTTGTATATCTGACATTTGTACAGGAACAGTTATATGTCTATATATGCTTTCCTGTGAAAAAACAGTCAGTTAGTATATTCTTAATTAATCAATCCATTCCTGGAAACCAAAATCTTCCCTCTTCTTTATTACATCTAAATGAGATTTGTGGGCTATGGCAGTTCAAAGTTTCTGTAACATAGTTGGAATTTGTCTGTCTGCTGCTTTTCAAGTATTAAATACATGGTACTTTAATCAGAGCCAGATCCAGCACTAGGCAGCCTAGGCTGGCTGGGAAAGGTCTGCTGGCTGGGGGGGGGGGGTGCCACAACATTTACTTTTTAATTAAAATTACACCAATTTTTAAGAATGTCAGTGCATGCTTTGGTGCACACACTTGCTGTTGCTTGCTTCTTTGTTTCCATGTCCGTCTGTGCAGAATTTAACGTGCGCGCATGTTTGTGTGTGTGTGTGTGTGTGTGTGTGTGTGTGTGTGTGTGTGTGTGTGTGTGTGTGTGTGTGTGTGTGTGTGTAAGTTAAGTGTAAAATGCCCTAATTAGGGATGTCAGGTTTAATTAATTTGTTCAGGCTCAAACTGTGTACCTTGGTTATAGGAGACAAGAGCCTGAATCCTCTACACTACCAGACTACTCAAAAAAATATACTAGTTTCAGTGCATTTTCAAGGAATTGTGAGTTTAAGTGCATTTGCAAGGAATTGTGAGCTTCAGTGCATTGTTAAGGAATTGTGAGTTTCAAGGAAAGAAATGTTTACTACTGCTCATGCTAAGTCTGTTTTCAACGTGCAACTGTTTTGTTTAGCAAATGGTTGTCACTGTTTGTGCTAGAGAACTTAAAAGCAGTATTAATAGCACAACAGGTAGCATGCTTCCCTTTGAAGCTGAAGGGTATGGGTTCTACTCCCACACCATGTGGATGATTTGCAATACTGTGTTGTACTTTAAAGGGGTAGGGCTGTTGCAGTCCTGAGATCTGTCCTCTTTTGGATGAGTAGCCTACTAACTATGAACCCATAATGCTGATTTGCCATCCATTCCCTATTGCAATTTTACCAGCTTATCAATTTTTTTCTTAATGTAACATAGGCAGCTTATTTTTCATGGGCAGCAGGCACTTAATTTGTAGATGAAACATTGAAATATAAAGTTGTTTGACAGCAGCAGCCTCTTCGGTAGTTGCAGATCTCTTTAATGTGGAATTACTCAGATAACTTTTACTTCTGCGAGATTGTGCTTATTGACTGATACTGGTGGATTGTAATGACAGAGGTTTGAGTAGCCTTTTATGGTTGAAATGTTCTGAAATTGGCAATTCTGTCATTATTGGTTCATATGTTTTGTTTCATTGCTTACTGGAAAATTTTTCAAAACTACAAATTTAAAACACACCCTAACAAGTAATATAATTTAATACAAGTAGAAAGGTGAATTAAAGAACACATGCATTTATTCATGGTCCTAAAATGTGTGCAAGAGGCCTATGGTTTAAAAACTCCCCAAAGATAAACTTAATCTGCCACTGGCTAGATTTTCTTTCAGTTTGAGTTTCAATGCTGTTTCAATGAATGTCAGTTTCTAGAGCAGAGAAGTTTACCATTAATGCTAAATCTGTTTTCATTGTGAGATTATATTGTTTTGTTTAGCAAATGTCTATCAGTGTTTGTGCTATAAAATTTGAAATAAAAGTTTTAAATTACATCCAAATTATCTGTAATCATTGTAGAAGTAAAGAAGAAAATAGAGTGCACACTGAGTGATTTGAACAGGGTTTATGGTGGCTGGAGAGAAATAGCAAGTAATGGGACATTGGAGTGTTGGTGGTGGAAGGGCCGCTGTGCTGTGTATGTGTGGGGCCCGATCTATTATCCAGCCAGGGCCCCATTTCACCATGATCTGTCTCTGACTAAGATGCTACTCTTGAAATTCTCATATTTTCTTATGACAGGCAAATCTGATTTATTTGAATTTTCTCTTTGCTAAGTGTCTGTGGTGGAAAACTATTTTTCTGCAACACACTGTCTATGTTAGTATAACCACCTCATGAAGAAAAATGCCAAGGAATGTTGTTAATCACAAACGTCAAGCCAGTAAGGTGCAATCCAAAATTTTCTTTAATAAAAACAAGACCACAAAACTTAATTTTCTCTAGCGCCTCGGCTAAAATTAAGTTTTGTGGACTTGTTTTTATTAAAGAAAATTTTGGATTGCACCTTACTGGCTTGACGGTTGTGGTTAACAACTCTGTCTATGTTAGTCTCTCTCTCTCTCTCTCTCTCTCTCTCTCTCTCTCTCTCTCAGTTTCCTCTTGCATTTGTAATCTAGGGTCTGAACACCCTGTCAGAATGTGGACAAATGCCTGTTACTCTTTCCTCCTTTTCTCCAGGTATTTTTGAATATCTGCTGAGGTAATCTGTTGTAATCTTTCCTTTCTCATACTGAGCCCTCAGCTGTATAGTGAAAAGGTAATCCTGTTCCTTTCTCTCTTTTAATACATTTTCTAACGGCTTATGGTCAGGCATTAGTTTGAAAGATTCATTCATCTATTCATTCATTTCCAATAACCTGATTTATCCTTTAGAGGGCTGTGTGCCACACAAGAGCCTATCCTTTTACTAATATTTGTAAGGCTTTACACCTGGACAGGGTGTCAGTCCTGACAGGGTGTCAGTCTATCATACAGTACAGCTTCATGGTCACTCACACACACACACACACACACACACACACACACACACACACACACACACACACACACACACGCACACACACACACACACACACACACACACACACACACACACACACACACACACACACACACACACCCCTATGGGCAATTTAGCAAATTGCCAGTTAATTTACTGCATGCCTTTGGGAAGTCCACCTACACCCAATGGGGGGGGCATGGCATCCCAGCTGATTAGTGAACTGGAAAGCCTCTTGTTTTGAGGAGTGTGAAAGTATCATACAAAACACATACTGCCCTAGTAAACAAACTAAATAAGTAGATCTGAAGCTGCTCTAAAGACCAAATAAAAAGAAAAAAAGAGAGAGCGTGGAGGATTCTTTTTGAGTTTGTCGGTATCTCTGTCCTGGACCGACCTTCACAGGTTATGATCTTATTTTTGTGTCCTATTTTTGACTTGGTACATCATCTAAGCTTACTGGATGCCATTTTTTTTCTAATTATATTAATTACTTGGGTCAGACTTGCTCAATACCTTATCAAAAGTCAAGACTCTTTTAAGGTTTTACACAGACACACACACACACACACACACACACACACACACACACACACACACACACACACACACACACACACACGCATGCTCAGATGCAGAAACACACACATGCGCTCACATGCGCTCTCACGCGCGCGCGCGCGTGCACACACACACACACACACACACACACACACACACACACACACACACACACACACACACACACACACTGCGATCTGCCCAGTATCTTTCTTTGTTAGTTTCTCAGTGGTGATGTAATACTATTAACATTCTTGTTGAACTACAGTTTGACATTCACGCTAAATGTTTTATTTCTTTTGCATTTCCTAGAGGGGAGATTTTGTGCAATGCCCTAGCGTAGGTCAGGGAACATCACTTTTGCAGATCGAATTAAACCACACAGCTTGACGTGCATCTTTATCATACTCACATTTGTCCTTGTTTAATGTCAGACAAGGCTGCATTAATCTTTCTAGTCCTTGTTTTAGTGCTTTTTTGTCTTCTTTCTCCATTTCCTCATCTATTGATATAACACAGCTGTAATTCTGTTTCGAATTCCATGAATTATCTTGTGAATCACAGTCTTAAAATATCAGCTCCAGAAATAATACCAAATGCAAATCTTTTGTATCATCTGAGACTTATACAAGAGGAGAATATACTTACATTCTGACTATCTGGATACATCTCAAATTGTTTTTTTCTGACTTCAAATCAAATGTACTAAACCTTCTTGCACTACTCAGTTTAGTAATAATGTTATACATTTTTGTAGTTATGTGCCTCTGTCTTTGTTTTGCCTTGTTTGCTTTAACATGTCTGCTATTATTCAAACTTCACCTGACTGTTTTTACTTTTTAAGTATTTCTGTGAGTGCTATCCAGTGGTAACAGACATTTGTCCTTTTTGATAATGTTCATTTTCTCCAACTTTTTAAACTCTTTTTCTACCTTCTAATGTAAATGATATGGTATTGTGCTTTGTGGTTCTGATGTTAACCTCAGTGACTAGTTAACATGTAGTTTTACTTGAAATATAATTTTCCACTGTCTTGGAACATTACTGCTTTGTAGGGAGACCTTTTTCAGTATTTGAATGACAACTAGTAACTTTGTGTTGGGAGACTCGTTAATAGTCAGCCTTCTAACGTTAGCATATTAGTGTGACTATGTTACCTTATTTTGACTTCAGTTATGAAGTAAAATGCCAAAAAATGGTAAAGTAACAGTTGAATACCATGTTCAGTGTTGGGGTAAGACAATGGCTAGGATTCATACAGTAGCACTAATATAGAGCTCACTCCACAGTGCCCAAAAGTTAATTATGTATGCAACAGGCAAAGGACAGTACCAGTATGCCAAGTTAAAAGTCACGTTAACAGAGTATATAATCAACAGTAACTTGTATAGCAGCATACCAGAGGACTAGTGTTCTACAGTGAGCAGTGGCTGATAGGCATGAAATCATGATTAAAAAAAATCCCTCTGTACCCAGGGCAGTATGAGTGGCTATGTTCAGTGGCAAATAGTGACAGATGGTGGCACAAACAAACAGGGAAAAATAACAACCATAGCAGCTAAGAAGAACACTGATATGAGTGTACATAACATAGAGGCTACCCTGTACATTATATAAATGGGGAGGACAAGGGTTAGAAAGGAAAGTGGGGAAAGGTCAGTACAACAAACAGACAAAAAAAACACAAAGTTAGCCAATATGGAATGGATGGTGGGGGTGGGGGGTGGTAAGTGATTTTGTGGAATACATCCCCTTTTTTATTATTAAAAGGTAAGTGTTGATGGAACAGGTGTAAAGGGAGAAGGGCAGACTGTAGCAGACCTCTCAAATGTCTGTATTTACCCTTTCACACATTTTTTGGAGTCCTCCTCATCACATGTGATTTTTTAAGCTGTCTAGAACATAGAAAACCAAGTATATGTTCAACATAATAGTGAACACAATAATTTAAGGAGAGAAGACACAGATCTTAACAATTTCTTTTTTTTTTTTTTGATGCAAAAATAAATGACCTGGTGTGGTAGAATTTTGGGATACAGTTTATTAATATCTGCAGACTTTACACTTTCTCTTTCATAATGTGCTTATATTTTCCATCTTTTCACTCTCTGTTTTTCAAAAGTGTTTCTGAGTACTATTCCACATTCCCACTGGAAGTGGGAAGAGTTATGCGCAATTCAGTATTCAAATTTGATACTAATTATATGTCCAGATTTTTAGCTGGATGTTCTTATTTTTCAAGGGCCTTTATTCCTATTTTCAATGTTTGCAGGTTGAGATTTATGGATAGCAGGTGTGGCTAGACAAACATGGAACACATACACAGAGAAAAGGTTAGTGTGCATACGAAAGGTGAGATGGACAATGGCTGGGTACATACAGACAGAGGGTGAACAATGCATGGGAAAAAACAAAGAAGGCATTTTCAACAGTGGGAAGGGGATAGGGTGGGCTGTTGGGATAGCTGACTGCCAGGACAGCCCATATAGCAAAATATCCAGACAAACACATGGGTGGCTGATGTCATGGGATGGTTGCTTTGCCTTGCTATCTGAGTGACTTCCTAAGTCTTATCAGAAGACAGTCCAAGTTCTTGGTGGAACTAGACAAGAAAAACTGATGCAGGTCCAGGGAGCACACAAGTCCAGTCTAAACCACACAGCTAGTAGCAACCACCAAAGACTTGTTAAACAAAACAGCAGTCAAGCGTTTTCATCTTACATCAAGACTTCATCAGAACTGCAGTAATCACATAAACCACACAATATAAAGGAACATCCTGTCGTCATGTGGTTAAAACTGACCAATACAAATAATGCTTAAAATATTAATTAATTAAAAACTTGAAAATTTACTGACAGTTGGAAAAAGCGTGTATGAGTGAAAAAACAGGCACAATAATGTATATACAACAAATTATAAAGATGACTAATGAATTACCCCTCCATACTTTTCACTTTTAGGATTGGGTTAATGGAACCACAGTCATTAAGCCCAGGGGGAGTGAGGGCATCACACATCAAAATCCAGATTAATTCCTTCTGCTGAAGTGTTCTTCTGTACTAAAACCCTTGCATCCCATTCCATATAGTCCAACACTACAAGCTTGAAGTGGTGGTCAGGAAAAGCTGAACTATGCTTATACAAGTCATTGGTGTTCTTCCCTTTCTTGATGTTATTCAAATGTTCATAAATTCTTTCTTTCAGCTTATGACTAGTCTTTCCAATGTAGAATGCCTTACAACATTGACAAAGAGCTCCACATACCACCCCCTTGGATATACAACTGAAATGTTTTTTTACCTTAAATTTCCTATTCCTGATGAAAAATGAGTCGACACAATAAAATACGCTGACAATAATTGCGATGATTGCATTTGTACATGCCCTAGGTCTACTTGAACAACTCACATCACGTTTCATTTCTAAAAGGTTCTTAACAGACTTGCCCTTTCTGAACACAACCTTTGACTTGACCCCAAACAATTCTTTGCCTTCATTGATACTCATCACAATTGGCCAACAATTATGCACTGTGTCCACTACATCATAGATGTTAGCAGAAAAAGTGACTATTAATGAACGTTCAAAAGGGACAATTGATGGCTGTGTTTCTTTGGACAAGCTATTACCAGCCAAATGGTCATAAGTTTGACCACCAGGAATAGGCAGTAGCGGTTTGTAAAAACCATTCCTCCTCTTACCCTGGACTTCTTCCTTAATAATGTCCAATATCTCATGGGGGTAACCTCTTTTACTGAACATTCCAATCAATTTGTCTATTTCAACAGTGAAGGTGGCATCATCAGAAATCATACGAGCAAGTCTGACCAACTGCCCCTTAACCACAGCCCTGTTTTGAAATTGTGGATGCCAACTATCGAAATGGAGGTAAGAATTAGAAAAAGTTTTTTTTACGGTAGATGTTGGAACAAAAACAATTTCTCAAATAACCCTCGGTTACCAATACTTCCAAATAGGCCATTGAATCATGATCAAACGTATGTGTGAACTTTAGTAAAGATGTACTACCACTGATATACTTGAGAAATGTGTTCAATTTTGTGGCAAAATCATCCCAAATGATAAAAATATCATCTAGGAAATGAATATAGAATGACCAACATTCTGCAAAGGGACTGTTGCATACAAAATGCTTCTCCCAATAGGCCATGACCCAGTTGGCAAAACTTGGGGTGCAAGAAGCCCCCATGGCCACCCCACTTGCCTGTTTGAACAACTGACCTTCAAAATAAAGAAAATTGTTGGTCAAAATCAGATCCATAAGTGTACAAGCCATGTTAATGTCATTATTCAACAACAGTCCTATGTCAGAAAGAATACTTCATTCCTCTTTTCAAAGGTGGAGACTCCATTGAGTTTTCCAACTTCCGCCCCATAGCATTACTATCTCCACTTGCAAAAATTATGGAGAAATGCATACACAAACAATTACTTACCCATCTACTTTGTCACAATCTTCTGGCTGACTGCCAACATGGTTTTAGGCCATTCCATAGTACTACCACAGCCTTACTATCCTTTACTGACTGTATCAATAATAACCGCAACAAAAATATTCTTTCCTCAGCATTTTTCGTAGACCTGTCCAAAGCCTTTGACATGGTCAACCATCAACTTCTAATCCACCGATTGAAGTCCCTCTCTCTTGACCACCTAGCTATAAACTGGTTCACATCCTATCTGGAAAACCGAAAACAAGCTGTTCTTTGGAATAACCAACTTTCTGACCTCCTCCCCACCTCTATAGGTGTCCCTCAAGGCTCTATCTTAGGCCCTCTACTGTTTTCCATTTTCATAAATGACCTTCACCTAGCTACCCCAGATACAACTTGCATTCAATATGCAGACGACACTACCATCATTTGCTCTGGTTCCAACCAAACTGAACTTCATTTCCTCACACAAAAAGCCTTCACCACTATAGAGCAATGGTTATATAACCACTGTCTTCTCCTTAACCCAAATAAAACTAAACTTCTGCTTTTTGCACCCTCCCACTTATCTCCCTCCTTTAATTTCTCACTCTCATCTAATAATGGTACGCTAATCTCTCCTGATCTCAGCACCAAACTCTTAGAAATTACAATTGATAACCAACTAAAATTTGACTCTCACATAAACTCCACCATAAAATCCACAAACAAAAAACTAGGATCTCTCTATAGAATCAAATCTTTTCTGACTCCTGAAGCCAGAACCACTATAGCTAGAACTCACTTAATCTCTACCTTATTATATGCCTCCCCCATATACACTAATCTTTCTAAGCATAATCTTAACAAACTAGCTACAGCATTTAACCACATTGCCAGATTTGCCACAAACTCTCCATACAGGACTCATCACTGTCTCAATCTCAAAAAACTAGGCTGGCTGGAATTACCTCACCTGATACAATTCTACCAACTTACAATGGCCCATAAAGCCCTATACCACCCTGACAACACTCCAATGCTCTCCTCCCTCATTAAATCATACAATAATCTGGGGAAACTGCGCTCCTCTAACAGAATGCTGATTCACACTTCCTTTTCAAATAACGTAGCTGGTGACACTATATTTTCTAATTCTGTTGGCAAAATATGGAATCTACTACCACAAAACCTTACTACCATAACATCAAACCCACTATTCAAAACTAACTTAAAACTATTTCTCACTAACCGCTGGCTATGCTCCTGCAATAAGCCTGACTAAACAGCTTATTTGACTCTTTAAGCTAACCTTCTCTGCTTAATTTCCTAACTCTGTCTCTCCAGAGTATTTACTCACCATGTCTGAGTGCATTAGGCATTTTTTTCCTTTTCTTACATACTCACTAATATTTTTCTATTTTTCTGATCTCATAAATTACTACCCATCTGCTTTCTCTAACTTTACTTTTTTAGCCCTCTTCAATGTCATTTGTTATTTTCTGCATGATTATAGTGTGTTTTTTATTATTATTATTTAGTATGAGCTTTTAATATTATTATTACCACTTAGATGAATAGCTTTTAGTAGTATGTTAGTGGAGCTTTTCTCCTCGGGCCTCCACTGAAAATGGACATGTATCCAGCTGGACTAGCACGGTCAACAAATGTAAAATAAAAAATAAATAAAAGATAAATACTTTCCAACCACTCCAACCCTACCTTGTGGGGAATGACAGAATATAAATTTTGGACATCTATTGTGACTAAAATACAATCACCTGAGTACCTGAGCTTTGCTAGCCTGGTCAAAAAATACCAAAAATCCTTACAAATATACGGGACTTCAATGACTGATGGTTTTAGTAGGCTGTCCACATATTTGGCTATGTAGAAGTTCTTGCTTCTACCCACGTCCACTATAGGTCTCACAGGTGGATTTTGGGTATCCCAAAGAAGCCCACAACCACTAGATGCTGACTGAGTAAATAATCACACATATCGCTATTAACGTGCCCCTGCATAACCATGTCATAAAGACAGATATCAGTTTTTGAATAGTCAATATTAAGCTCATTCTTAGATATCTGGACACAAGTCTTGGTGAAAAGCAACTCATGCATACAATTATTATAGTCATTGACGTCCATCACAACTATTCCCCACCCTTGTCCAGTTTCATTATTCTGATATTTTTGTTGCTACATAATTCTTTGAACAATGCCTCCTCATTGGATAAGTTGTAGTCTCTAGCTGGGTTTTTAGAAAAAGAATTCCGAATTTCTAATTCGCACATTTTCTCAAACAGAGATAATCAGCTGTTTAAGGGTGGGTTGAATGAACTAGCTTTTTTGAGGTTTGTTGGGGTTTGTGCCAGAGTTCAGGGAATCAGTTGTGAAACAGAGTGCCAAATTGAACTTAT
>NC_056733.1:1086063800-1086121300 GCF_019279795.1 Protopterus annectens | reverse complement strand
CAGGCCCTTAAGGCATAACACTCAAAAACCAAATTTTCGTGTCTTTGGAGACTGCATAGTGAGACACATGGATATCCCACTCAACAGGTTAGATAAGGAGAAAGTCACAGTCAGCTGCCTGCCCAGTGCCAGGATTTGTCAGATCATGCTTGCACTCAGATCTCTCGGCAGCAAATACCATTATGACTCTGTCATAGCTCATGTTAGAGTAAATGACCTGAGATGTACCCAACTGGACTAGAGGAAGGGAGACATGATTGCGCGCTCCGAGTATGTGTCCCAGGCAGGTATGTCCCTAGCCTTGAGGAGCATATTACCCTCATCTTGAATGATGCCACATTGTAAAAAAAAAAGTGATCGATTTCAATAATTGACTTAGTTTATGGTGTCATTCAAAGGGGGATCTATTTTCTGTCAGCCTGTGATGACATAGTTTACAAACCTCACTGCTTTGTCAGAAATAGTATGCACCTGGTACCACTAGGCTTTTGGCTGCCTGCAAAGGCTCTTGTCACCCCCATAGTCATGAACCATAGAGCGAGGGGGAGGGAGCACCTCCCCCACTTTTACAAAATCATCTTGTCTTGACTAGCCCCTGCGGCAGCTTCAACTTCAACAAAAAATAAAAACTCTAGAGTGCTGGCATCACAGATTTATTTACGCCAGTGGCATCTTTAAGGGGGACTCATGCCCAAGCATGCGTCTTAGGTGCAAAATTTTAAACTTTCGTTGCCTACTTTTGTTGTTGTTGACCAAGGTACAGCTCACTCTTAAGGACAGTGTTTCAGGCACAGGCACAGCTTTTCCCCAGCATACTTGCAGGTAAGGAGAGTAGGTGTTTCTGATATATGCTGAGTTTTGACGTGTTTCATGTTTTGGATATGCTGCTGGGTTGAGTTCATGTTTCTTCAGATATGCTGCTGCTGGGCTGGGCTCAGTATAGGAGGTACCATTGTGTAGTAGCTCAGAGCAAATATGGGTATTGCCGTGGAGATTCTTTACATAACTATAGAAGGCCTTGTGGTTGTCTTTAATATCTGCTGCAATTCTGTTTTCATAGCTAGCTTTAGAGGATTTGATGAGGGATGTCAACTTTTTGTTGAGGCTGATAAGGGAGTTTTTCCAGTCTTGGGACTTTACCTTATTCCACATCAGTTTCCTCCTTTTGTTGTAGAATTTGTTTATGGCAGGGGACCACCAGACTGGCTTCCTTTTTTTGGATTAGAACGTCTTGGTTCTATTGGGTATGGCGAGATCGATGCATTTGTGTACTTGTTCATACAGTGCATTGGTGTATGACTCGGCGGTCATGCAACCATTCTCCATTTGCATGGGTGCCATGCAGTTAGCCACCTCTGTTTTAAGGAGCTTTGGGGAAGTTTTTCATGGTAGTTATCTTTGCGGAGGGTGGGGCTGGGGGTGGGAGGGATGTGGATTTCCAAGGTGATTAGTTTATGGTTGGATTTAACCAGGGATGTGTTGACTATTGGTGTAGAGCAATGGTCGCCCATGTTAGTAATGACCCAGTCAAGGATGTTGCTACCTTTAGTGGGGGTAAGAACGAGCTGGTCCAGGGCATTGGAATTTATGAATTCTAGGAAATGTTGGGCAAGTGTATTGGTACATGAGTAGTTTTCCCAGTTAATGAAGGGGTAGTTAAAGTCGCCCATTATGAGAGTGTTCGGTTGGACCCTAATATTCTCCAGGGTGCTTAGGAACATGTAGTGAGAGTCTTGAGACATGGTTGGAGACCTATAGTAGTCTACGACCTGAATTGGTGTCTTACCCAATGTTAGCTGCACCTAAAGTATCTCAGATGCATTACGTTGGGCTACCAGTGTAGATGTGTGCGCATCCTTTATGAATATGTAAACACCACCGCCTTTGGAGCTTCAGTTCAAGTTCTGGAGCTCTCAGCTACTGCACAATGGGTTCATGTTTCTTCGGATATGTTGCTGCTGGGTTGGGTTCAACTTAGATCTAAGGATGGGTAATAGAAAATGTAATTTGTGATTGCCTGTCATGCCACTAATGGATAGAGGCAGTTCCTAAATGCTGCATCCCTTACATGGGTCCTCTCAAATTATCAATGGTATGATCACAGTTATTCTCACTACGGCTAATGTACAATTATCAGCCATGGGGTAGGTAAGACCAATCAGGAAATGTTAATTCAAGCAGCAAAAGGGAAATTGGCTAAGCTTAAAATGCCCTCTAAGTGAACCTATGTTGTGGTAGTAAATAGTTTTAGAAAATTGCCCTTTTTAGATCACTAAGTGCCCCTCTCACCCTCTGCCCCCCCCAGTATTCAACAGCTTCCGGTGCTATGCGCCCATAGTGCCGTTTTCAGGCAAGGTCTCAGAAACAAAATTGCTAACGTGAAAATAGCCAGCCATAACAAAATAATGGTTGTGCTGCTAAATGCTAGGAGCTTACACCAAAAACTGCACACCTTGTAAGCACTTCTTTCACTGGAGGATGTAGGTGCCTGTGCAGTCACAGAAAGCTGTTTCAAGGCCTCAGAGAGTACCCTGGCTTTGCAAGACTACAATGCCTTCCACATCTTCAGACAGAAAAACGAACGTGTGAGACCAAAGGAGGCGGTGTTTCTATCTATATTATAGATAATTCACCTCCCGACTAGTTAGACTGGACAACTCCATGGAGTTACTCTAAGTTCAGATTTTTGTGGGTAAGACCCCCATTCAACTCACAGCTAGTTATAGATTCTCCTCCATGGATCATGATGCGCATAAGGCCTACTTGACCAAACTGTAGTCAATCCAAATATTGCCAAACCGTCTGGTCATAGGGGATTCCAATTATCTCACCATCAACTGGGAAACCTACTCTAGCCCTGACTCGCAAGTGCAAAAGTTCCTTGACTTTGTGAACTGAAATTCCCTGGAAGAAATAGTTCAAACCCCAGCAAGAGGAACAAACTTATTAGATCTGGTCCTCACTAACATGACAAACAGATGCACCACCGCAACTGTCGGATTCGCATTAGTTAAATCTGACTACAAATCAGTCGTCTTCGAACTGGCGCTAACACCAGAACTCTCAAAGAGCGAAGTCAGAGTAAAAATCTTCACCAAAGCAAACTATACCCTCCTAGGGGAAGGTATAAATTCATTCCAAGCCCCAGCCTCCGCTGGAGGTGTAGTTACTACTTGCACCAAAGCTTACACTAAAGCCCTGTACAATCACATGTATAAGTGTATAGACTCGGCTGTTCCAGAGAGAATCAAAGCGAGAGGCCCAAGTAAAAAAGGCCATCCTGTTGGACATCCAGCATTAACAAACTTTACAACAAATGCACAAAGCTGTTGTCCAAGAAAACTAAGGCAAGGCTTCAACAATGGAAAAACACCCTCCTCAGCCTCAACAGGCAAATAAGACAACATGTCATATAATCTAATTGTAACTTTCAGAAAAACTTAGCAATCACAGATAAGGATAACCATAAGGTTTTTTACAGCTATGTATGTAGCCTAAAAGGTAGAACCCAAGCATGTGCCGAACTAGTGACCAACGGTATCACACACACTGATCCTACAGAGATAGCAAACCTGCAAGAGGACAGATTTGGTGAAAATTTCATTCCCTTATCCCCTCCAAACTTATCACAACCCTTGCCCCCAACTTCCCCCTCAACCTACATGTTCAAAGAGCAGGTTATTAAAGCCTTGTCTAAGGCAAAAAACACAGCCTCTATGGGACCAGATGGCATCCCAGGCTGTCTTCTAAACAAACTAAAACATGAACTAGCATCAACATTAAGTACCCTATTCAATCACAGCCTAATCACTGGCTTTGTTCCTGCAAAATGGAGAACAGCAACAGTTATTTCCCTCCACAAAGGTGGCTTAGCAAGAGACCCAGGAAATTATAGACTCATAAGTCTGACCAGCCTCATCTGTAAAGCCATGGAACATATTATCACGGCCATCATAAATAAAGACATAGGTGACCTCCAAACCCTGGATCCTACACAATTAGGCTTCATAAAGGGCAGATCCTGCCTGTTAAACCTGATGGATTTCTTTGAAAATGTGACCAGGGCTATTGATGAATGCAAATCTGTGCACACAGCATACCTCGACCTGGCAAAATCCTTCCACACAATCCCACACTCAAGCATTATTGATTAACTTAGCAAACTGAATGTAAACCCCTTTGTTGTAAGGTGGGTTGTTAACTGGCTCACAAACTGGTCACACACTATCAGTGGGTGTGACTCCACATCAGCCAGCTGACCTGTCTCCAGCGAGGTTTCACAAGGGTCAGTGCTGGGCCCCCTACTGTTTGGTATATATGCTTCTCAGAAGTTCAGGCCAAAACTAAAGGGCTGTGGCTGACCAAGTTTGCAGATGACTGCAAACTGGGTGCAATTATTGACTCCCCAAATGATGTGAGTATACGTCAGGAGGGTCATACACATACCAACGACTGGTGTTTTAGTCATGGTCTCAAACTGAATGCAAAGAAATGCATCATCATCATTCCCTGCAGTAAATACAAAGTCCCTTCACATTATCAAATTAACAATACAGTATGTACCTATGAATTGGTAAGAGATCGGGGATCACAAATAGACTGCCACCTTAACTTTGACCACTATGTACAAGGACAAAATGATTGACTTCAACAATTTGCTAAGCTTCTGGTGTCATTCTAAGGGGATCCAGTATCTGTCTGCCTGAGATGACATGATTAACAAACCACAATGCTTTGCCAGAGATGGCCTGCACCTATCAGCCCTGGGATTCCAGATACTGGCTAAGGCTCTAGCCACCCATATAATGCCTTTTTTAGGCAAGGTTCAAATGACAAATTCACCACCATAACAGGTACAAGCAAGCAAAATCTGAGGGTATTGCTACTCAATGTCAGAAGTCTTAACCTCAAAATGCACTCACTCGAGACACTCCTTAAAATGGAGAACATCGACATCTGTGCAGTGGCAGAGACCTGGTTCAAGGCTCCTGAGAGTACCCCTGCATTACCAGGCTATAATTCATACCACACTTTCAGCCACCTAACCTGGACCGAAACACTAAAGGCGGAGGCGTGTCCATATTCATTAAGGATATCCACACCTCCAGGCTAGTTGCTCAGCATAATGCATCCGAGATTATCCAAGTGCAACTAACTCTGGGCAAGACCGCAATCCAAATTGTAGCTTGCTACAGATCCCACACCATGCCCCAGGATTCCCACTCCTCATTTCTTGATACACTGGAAAATATTAGGGTACAACCTAACACCCTAATAATAGCCGATTTCAACTACCCCACCATTAATTGGGAAAACTACTCATGTACCAACTCTTGTGCTCAACGTTTTCTGGAATTCATAAATTCCAGTGCCTTGGATCAGCTTATCCACACCCCCACCAGAGGCAGTAATATCCTAGATCTGGTCATTACCAATATGGGCAACCGGTGCTCCTCACCAGAGGTCAATTTCTCGTTGGTCAGATCCAACCACAAGCTAATCACCCTAGAAATCCACATCCCTCCCCACCCCCCATTAGGGAAACTACCGTAAACAATTTCTCCAAAGCCAACTTCATGCTTCTTAAGACAGAAGTGGGAAACTTCATGACACCCATGCTGACGGACAATAGAGGTATGACTGCTGAATCCTACACAAATGCACTTTATAAGCACTTACACGAGTGCATGGATCATGCAATCCTTAACAGAACCAAGATGCTATCCTCCAAAAAAAGGAAGCCAAGCTGGTGGTCCCCTGCCATAAACAAACTCCACAACAGAAGAAAGAAACTGTTGCAAAAAAGAGTAAAATCCCATGATTGGAGGAACTCCCTGGTCAGCCTTAGTAAGAAGCTGAGATCCCTCATAAAAATCCTCCAAAGCTAGTTACTAAAACAAAATTGCCACTGACTCTAAAGACAACCACAAAGCATTCTATAGCTATGTCAAGAATCTCAATGATAACACTCAGATCTGCTCTGAGTTACAGCACAATGGCACTAAATATACAGAACCAACTGATATTGCCAACATCCTGGCAGATAGGTTCAGTGCTAACTTTATCCCCCTCTCATCCCCTAAAGAGCCCATCTCTATACCGGAAGAATGCAAAGTTCCTATAATCATGGCTGCACAGGTAAAAAACACACTCTCCAAAGCCAAGCACACAGCATCCATGGGACCTGACAACATCCCAGGCAGCGTTCTACATGAACTACAGAACGAACTGGCACCCCACCTAAGTACCATGTTCAATAATAGCCTCACCTCAGGCTATGTGCCTACTGAATGGCACACAGCGATGGTTATCTCACTCCACAAAGGGGGAGCCACCACGGACCCTGGAAACAACTGATCCATTAGCCTGACGATCCTGGTCTGCAAGGCTATGGAACGTATCATCATGGAACTTATAAACAATGACACTGGTAATCTCCAAACTCTGGACCCCACCCAGTTTGGGTTTGTAAAAGGCAGATCATGTCTCCTAAACTTAGACTTAGACTTCTTTGAAGCGGTCACCAAAGCCGTAAATGAGGGTAAGGTGGTTCACACAGCTTATCTAGATCTTGCCAAGGCTTTCAACACCATCCCCCACTCTGGAATTATAGATAAACTCATTAAACTAGGTATAAATCCCTATGGCACAAGATGGGTTGCCAACTGGCTTACTGACAGAACCCACACTGTGAAAGTAGCAGGCTCCAAATCCAAGTTCAGATGAGTAACAAGTGGAGTATGTAAAAGGAAAAAACTTCAAAGACCAATGCACGTTAGGTTCAAGCAAGGCACCCTTTATTACTTGCAGCAAGGAGACAAAGCATGTAGGTACAGGATTTGCCTGGCCCTTTGGTGATCAGTATGTTATTCTTATATAGTTCTCTTCATGTCACACAGAAAATTTTACTATTCTATTGCTGACGTAGTTGGACACAGCTTTCTGTATGTTTCACAGAAAATGTTACCAGACTTATTGCTGACATGGTCAGATTATTTGCCGTCTTGTAAAAACATTTTGAGAAAAACAACCTGGCCTTGGGCTTATTTTAGCCCACCTTAACTTTTCAATTCTTCAATTGTACAGTTCTAATACATGTGTTACATTTTGTCTAGATTCAAGGTACATTTCTAGCTTTGGTACAAGTAATGCTGACTATGGTTCATACTTTCAAGCATCTATTGTTTTCTTTATCAAAGCTTCTAGCAGCTGCTTATTTTCTCATGGCATAAGCAGAAATGAAATATCTCTTTGTTAAGTTTCATGACATTAGCAGAAATGAAATGTCTCTTGTTATTTTCATGACATTAGCAGAAATGAAATGTCTCTTGTTAAGTTTCTAATAGCTGTGCAGATTCATGCAGTGTAAACAGAATAAATGTATTAACCCTTTTAAACCTCGAATGCACTAAGCATGCATATTACTATTATATATTTTTCTAACAGAGTACCACAGGGTTCAGTCCTGTGTCCTCTCCTGTTTGGTATCTACTTCTCTGAAGTACAGGCTAACACAGAAGGTCTTTGGCTAATGAAGTTCACAGATGACTGCAAACTTGGAGCCATAATCAAAGCTCCAAAAGATGTGGACATCCTACAAAAGGGACTCGAGACAGATGCCTGATGTCAAAGCCATGGCCTCAAGCTCAATGTCAAAAAGTGCATTGTCATCTCTTTTGGTAAAAACTCTGTACCCATGAACTACCACATAGGAGGCAGTCTACTTAACACTGAAAGTGTGATAAGAGACCTTGGGACACAGGTGGACAGTAGTCTCTCCTTTGATAATCACATCGCCACAGTAGTCAGGAAATCCTTCTATGTGGCACACCTCATCACAAAAGGTTTCTCATCCAGGAAAAAAGAAGTCACTGTTCCCCTCTACTCGTCACTCATTAGACCCATTATAGAGTACAATGCCCCTTTTGGTATGTACCTCACAAGACATCTACAACAACTGGAAAGGCTGCAGAAATACCTCACAAAGAGGATAACTGGCCTCAAACAAATGCCCTACGCAGACCGTCTAAAAAAAACTGCAGCTTTACTTCGTCTCATATCACCTACTCAGAGGCGATCTCTGCCTAACATACAAAGCTATGTCAAACCCAGAGCTTTTGGACATGCTCCACTTAAAGAAATCCCAATCCCTCTGAGCTACACAGGACCTAAACCTTGTCACCACAGTAAACAGAACATGCTGGAGGGATAGATTCCTGTCCCAGAGACTTCCCATACTCTGGAACAAACTACCTGTCTATATCAAATAAAGCTCCTCATTAGTACTCTTCAAGAAAAATCTTGATGATTGGATGGGAGATAGGAAATTCACCCCAGGGACCACTTCTGTGGCTCTGCTCGACAGTGGCACAGGAAAATATTTTTTTTGGGTGGTGAATGCCAGGGTACCTTTTGGCTAGGCTTATATACGCCCTAGGGCCAATAGACTAGTACCTACCTATGAACCTATGAACCTATGTGTTTACTGTAGTAAGGAAGGCCTCCTGCATAGCACACTTGATTAGCAAATGCATCATCTCTAGAGCAAAGGAGGTTACAACCCCACTATAGTCATTACTTATCAGGCCTATAATTGAGTATAATGCCCCCTTCTGCATGTACATTACAAAGCACCTGCAGCAATTGGAGAGACCTCAGAGGTTTCTAACTAAGAAGATCAAGGGACTCAAGCACATGCTTTACACAGACTGACTAAAATCTTTGTCACTATACTCAGTATCATATAGACTTCTTAGGGGAGACTAATGCCTGTCTTACAGAGCAATCTCCGACCGAAACCTAATGAATTTGCTGCACATCCGTAAATCAAACAGGACTAGAGCTACCTATTTCAGGGACCTAAATATAGCCTGCAACTTGAATAAGATGTGTTGGAGGGACAGATTTGTCTCCCATTGACTGCCGCATCTTTGGAAAAGGCTGCTAATTCATGTAAAGCAGAGTATCTCTATAACACTGCTCAAGAGGAACCTGGACGAGTAGATGGTGCACCATATATTCTTACTAGGGATAGTGCCCACAACCCTCCTGGACATGGGCAGTCATTATTAAATACAATCCTGGGTATTTATTACAGTATCTATGGTATTACATTCGGATGAAATGACTAGGCTTGAAATAACCTCCTGGTCTATAGCCTAGTAACTTCCTATGATCCTACGACAACTCATTCCTTTCAGGGACACCAAAAATCCTCATGTTTTTCCATTGGGAGTAGTTTCCCAAATCTTCCAAATCATTTTGCAGCATTCTGTCTCTCATCAAGAGATACATAATAGCCATTTCACATTGCATAGAGGAATCCATCAGATCGAGAAGCTGACTCGACCCTCCAGCTAACTTGTGCTCTGATTCACCCACTTAAAATCATTACAGAAGTGTTTCAAGGATGATGCTTGACAACTGAAATGATCACTCCCACCACCATAATATGTACAGAATAAGCCTATCTGCCTACTTCTCAGTCTGTATTTATAAATGTGGATTTATAATTGCTTGGGCTGTTTTGGCTGGGAACATAGAATTGGAAGCGGATGGGATTATACCTAATGAGTCTCTATTCATCCACTTCTTAATGTTGGTCTGGTGAGGGCTTCTTGAATTAGGTTTTAAAAAAGAAAACTTTAACAGACCATAACTGAGTTCTTATCTTAACTTTGCGGGGCTGGATAGCAATTTTAAACTGTATCAGGAGTAACTTTGTTACATACCTATCCCTGACACTCCTGGTACTGCAAATGCAAGTCACATGACTGGAGATTTCTTTGCTAGCAGGGAAGAGCTAGAGGAAGAAATTGACATGGAGGTAAATAATGTGCTTCCTGTGTTGAGTGGGAATGTCAGGGAGAAAATCCTTAAGAATACAAATGTAGCTGCATGTGGAAATTACCTACTTGTACTTATTCAACATGAGCAGAGGTTCTCAGACTCTGTCATAGTGCGGTCAACTCAAATCCCAGAAAAGTCCCAGAGTCTCTGAGAAACGAGAGTGAAAAAAATAAAACATGCTACAATGTAGAGAAGCAAAGTGAACCTCAAATATAAAACACACACATATAAATATATATATATCTGTGTGTGTGTGTGTGTGTGTGTGTGTGTGTGTGTGTGTGTGTGTATATATATATCATCATCATCTTCTTTCGGCTGTTCCCGTTAGGGGCTCGCCACAGCAAATCACCTGTTTCCATTTCTTCCTGTCCTCTGCATCTTGCTCTGTCACACCAACCACCTGCATGTCCTCTCTCACCACATCCATAAACCTTATCTTAGGCCTTCCTCTTTTCCTGTTACCTGGTAGCGTCATCCTTATCATCTTTCTGCCAATATACTCAGCATCCCTCCTCAGCACATGTCCAAACCAACGTAATCGTGCCTCTCTGGCTTTGTCTCCAAACCTTCCAACTTGGGCTGACCCTCTAATATACTTATTCCTAATCCTGTCCACCCTCGTCACACCCAGTGCAAATCTTAACATCTTTAACTCTGCCACACCCAGCTGAAACTCCTGCTTTTTTGTCAATGCCACTGTCTCCAACCCAAGTAGAAAAGAAGATTAATAATGGAGAGGTTAAAGAAATAGAAACTGAGCTTATGGATTACCAGTGAAGTGAGGGATTTAGTGTAGAAAATCTAACTCAGATAACATCACAGCAGGATAAGCAATGGATTCCCAGATTAAGGAGACATAGTGGAGTGGGAAACATTTGATCAATTGCCATATGACGATACTTTGGAGCCTTCCATAGGAAACCAGTACAAATATTCAGATGCAGTTGCACAGCAAGAGAAGGAACAGGAAACTGTGACAACTCTGCCACAGTCAATGATGTGGAATGATGGCCCAGTGAGTTCCCATATGAAAGAGCAATGGATAATACAAGATGAAACTGAAGGGAATGTGGCACAGGAAAATGCTCTGGAACTTTCTATAGAATGCCCACAGGAAATGGAGAACAAAAAATGTGCCCTCACTGATCTAAGAGAAGAGTTGCTTGATTTTATAGAAATGGACATACACATTAAGATCAATGAAAGAACTAGACTACAGAAAGTCAATAAAACCCAAAAAGTTAGAAGTTTAATAAAACAAATGAACGCAGTAATTAAGACTGTCCATAGAGGTTCATGTGATACAGCAGATAAAATCTTACCACAAAAAGACATAGTAGTAAGGGAAAGGAAGGTGAGAAGCTGAATGTCATCATGGAAGTATCGAAGAGAGAAAACTGTAAGGCAAATAAGACAAAAAGTGTCACTATTAGAAGAGTATAGAAGAGGGAACAGATCAACAGAAATACTCAGAAAGATAGACGTGATAAAAGCAATGCGCAGTTTCAGAACAGACTAGGATCTATTGTGCATTATCGCAAATAATAAACTAAAAATATCAGCACAGGCAGAAAAACGTACAACATATGCAGATAAATATACAGGAAAAGTACAAAATAAGTACTTACTGATGACCCAAAAAGTTTTATAGAAAATTGAGAAACAAGGCAAAAGGAATTGAAACACTACCAAAAAAAAAAAAAAAAGAAAAATTCAGTACATTTTGGAGCAATATTTATGAAGGTCCTGTAGACGTAACAAAGATGTTAAATGGATAGAAGATGTAAAAGAAAAAATAATCAGTTCAGGAATGTAGGATATGAAATGGGATGAAGTAACAGCCAGAGAGATTGAAAAAAGGGAAGAAAATCTCCAAAATGGAAAACCTCAGGCTCAGATGCAGCACCTAACTTCTGGCTAAAAGTATTAACATCTTTACCATGAAGAGTTAGCCGTGAGTAAGAACGATGTATATGTGCACTCCAAACAGACACCAGCCTGGTATACAGTAGGAAAAACAATACCCTTACTTAAAAGCAAACCTGCAAGATATCTTAAAAATAGGTCTATATTAGTTCACTGAAAGTTATTTTCAATGATCATTTCTTTGTCGACACATATTCAATGAAAATCACTTCTGCGATCCGCTTAATTTTCCAAGGGCAATGAAACAATTGCCCCATAGCATAATGGAACCCACAACTAACTAAATCAAACACACACAAGTGGGGGGCTTCGTCCCGCACCCCCAACTGTATATACTAACTCAGTGATCGCACTACAGTGGGGAAAAAGGCAAAGTTGTGTAGTTGGCCAACTACTTCATTACCCTTGGAAAATTCAGCAAATTGTGGAAGTGATTTTTGCTGAATATGTGCCGACAAAGAGGTGTGCACGGAAAATAACTTTCAGTGAACTAATATAGACCCCTTAAAAACTGTAGACCAATAACTTGCCTTCTGACAATGTATAAACTATAGACTGGAAATTATGTTGACAGAGTTTGTAGTCATTTAGAAGAAAACTCAGTCATGGCAGTAGAATAAAAGGGTAATGAAAGAAAGACATATGTAACAAAGGATCATTAGTTGTTAAATAAAGTCATAATAAGAGAACTGTAAAAAGGGGATGAATATAAGTATGGCATGGATAGACTACAAAACAACATTTGATAGTATCCCCATTCATGGATAAAAGAGTTCTTAAAAATGTATAAGACACACCCTACACTGATAAATTACATTACAGTGACCATGAAACAGTGCCAAACCACTTTACAGTTAAGCCATGATAAAGGACAAATTATTATTTCAGGGATAAAAATTCAAAGGAAGATATTCCAGGGAGACTCTCTTTCACTGCTGCTCTTTTGTCTTGCTCTTAACTGATTAAGCTATCTACTTAATAGATTTGGTCATGGCTACAGTTTGGCTCTAAGAAAACAACAAAGTGTAAAGACTTCTCATCTTTTTGTAGGTGATTTAAAACTGTATAGTACATCAGATGAGGAACTGAAAACACAACTACAAGTGGTCAAAGCATTTTTAGGTTATATAAGAATGTCATTTGGTCTTGATAAATGTGCAATAGTGACCTTTAAAGCAGGAAAGCTGTAGAACCAAGAAAATATCAGTTTGGGCAGGAATGTAATATAAAATAACTCGAGCAAGAGGGAGTGTATAAACATTTGGAAACTGATGAATGATCAGCAATGAAACATGAACAAATGCGAATAAAACTTAGCAAGGAAAATTTTAGAAGACTTAAATTAATACTGAAAATAGTGTTGACATCTAGGAACAATGTTCAAGCTATAAACCAATTTGCTCTTCCTGTCCTAACTTACAGCTTTAGAATGACTGACTGGCCCCAAAAGGTATTGGATAGGTTGGACAGGATAGGATAGGTTTCACTTTCCTGCTTATCAGCACTTGCATCTATACATTTTCATTGACAAGTTATGCTTCCTGATGTCTGATTATTGCTGAATGCACGGCTTATATTGAATATAATGTTTTTGGAGACACAACGTTCCCATGTTTGCAATCTAGTGTGTGTGTGTGTGTGTGTGTGTGTGTGTGTGTGTGTGTGTGTGTGGGTTCCATTTGTTTGGACAACAGAGAATTTGGTCAATATCTGTTATCAACTGCATTTGGTTGACTACATAGATATTAAACATGTGTGCGAGAATATCAGTCCCATGGTAGGGGAATATTTCCTTTCCCCAGGGATTGTGCAGTCTTGGAATTAGTATACATAATTAGCCAGGGGGTGCATGGGACTTGCCCTTCCTGCAAAAAACAATGTTTTAAAGTTGCATGTTCTGAGGTTCTTCCCCCACTTGTGTAACAGAACGTTGACATTTCTGTTTTCAACACAGAGTGGTTACCTTCAGCATTCTGGAAAAACATCATGTGAATAAGACTGTTGGATATGTAACTGTTACTGTGGGATATGTAACTGTTACTTGTTACACTGCAATTAAAAACAGAAAGTAAATAACTGCAGAACTGTAACTGTTTTCTGCTGGGTGAAAGGGCAGCTACAGTGCAACAGGATTTGAAAGGCAGAAGTCTAACTTTGTTTTCTATATGGGGGATAGTAGTAGAAACACCCACGCTCTTCAAGTTAGCTAGGATAAATGAGTTCTTTCCTGTTACTATTGGATTAGTATTGGATGCCAGACCAGGAGAGTGTTTTAGACTTTTTAAAGGGAGACTGAGCCCGTTGTTGGTGTGAAGACTATGTATTCCAGTGATAGCCTGCCCTAAAAGTACTCCCAAGAGGTCAAGTGAACAGTCCATACCTCTCAACTTCTTAGAGCAAGAAATCTTGACAAAGCCTAAAATAATGGGGGAACAAAGGCCCAAAAATAGGGAGAGATTTTAAACATTGCTCTTACAAACTTAGAAACTTGCTAGAATAACAAGATTTGTGTTCATAGGTTAGTACTAGGCTAACTGCCCTTGCGAGCCATTTTAAGCCTAACCAATTATCCCCTGTGAGATTCAAACCCAGTACCTTGTGTTTGTAAGGCAAACACCTTAACCATTAGGCCACCCTCCCAATTTTAGCATGATTTCCTGAATGATACAAAGTCTGAAACTCAAGTGTTTGTCATTATTTAGTGACTTCAATCCTCAGTGATTTCCCCCCCAAAAAAAACCCACATATTTTATGAACAGACCACAAATATAAGGCAAAAATCTGGACATTCTCCAAAAATCTAGAATGTTGAGAGGTATGTCACCCAGCTCACAAAGGTATTTTGTTAGTCTTTGTGGTGCCTTGGATGTGCTTTATTATCTTTATACTCTCCTGAATTAATTTGTTGTGTTTTACATTTCTTAAAAAGGACCTCGTAATTAATTTAGACACATTTTAAGTATAAAAATATTTAGCTGGTCATTTAGTGCTTTTATCTTGGGGTAATTCAATAAACCTTACACAGAGTGATTCTCCATGTAGGAATAGTGTTGCAGCCTGAACATGGAATATGGCTGCTGCACGATCCAGAAAATAGGGCTGGAAGTGTGCATGAGCATGCGGATACCATGAAAACATGGAGGTGTCCACGGAATGCAAATCACCTCATCTGCTGGTGAAAAACATGCAAATTAGGTAATTTCCTGATCCGGCAAGCAGAAAAGCATCTGTGTAGGTGCCGTGTCTACAGGAAAAATGTACACAGTTACAAATGTGTACCAGAATATAAAATTTAATCAGGGGCTGTAACAGCCCAAATAAAAGGTTGTATATGTGACAGTACCATGCAAATGGCCAAATCTATGGCCATTGAGATGAAAAAAATAATGCAATATATGAAAAATTTATCTTTTTTAATACATATGCCATGTTTAAGCATTGCACAGCATTGCACAAACAAGCTATTTTGCAAAAAAAAAAAGTGTAAAATGTGAAATATAAAGGTATGCAATGTTATTGCATTATAGTAGCCAGCATGCAGATTCATACAATGGCAGGTTATAGTGAAAGCTAAGGAGATGGGCTCTGGTGTAGTGCTGTGTCCAGGTTACATGCAATTAGGTGTATGTAAATGAGCCAGGGTTACTGAATCCTAAAAAGGACCACCATATCCATAGATACTAACTGTGGTAGGGATAGAACTGTGTTGGTGTAGGCAGAACAGATAGGTACCATCAAAAGGGGGGTGTCACAGCATATGTAAGTGGACTGGCACTTAGCGGCATCTGTTTGTGCTCAGCTAAGCACAGCTAAGTGGGGGGTGTCTGGGTTGCTAAGTTATACTTAGCCCTGCTGTGTGTGTTTTAGCTGGTTAAAGAAAAGCTAAGAGTGCCTGTGTACAGGAGAGGGTTAAAACTGCTAAGCAATGATTAAACTAGCTCTCCTGGTTTGCATGGAGTGCTGCGGGGCTTAGCAGTGGAAAAAAATGAAAAAAACAAACAAAAATTAAAAGAAATAGCCTGGGAAAGCCAATCAAGTATAAATGACTGATAAGCCCTGTTCCACTGACACTGGCCAATTTAAACCCTTCTATAATATAGCTGACAGGTGTACTGTATCATAGTCAGCCAATCATACAGGCTGCATCTGCAGCACACCAGTATAAAGTATGCAGACACAATTCAATCTGATTTTTCCCACATTCTCTGCACCATTGGAGTAGACACTTGGGAATGGTAACTGACAAAATGATAGGGGCTGCTGCTGCTTTGCTACATCTGTATGTGTTGGAGGCTGAGGTCAGTGATGATGATGATGATGATGACAACAGGCCCAGACTGAGGAGGAGAAGAGTGACCAGGCCCAGGGTAACCTTTCAGGTGTTAAATAAGCTGGAGTTAGTAGAGTGCTACAGGATGGACAGGGAGATACTACTGGAACTCACTAAGCTCTGCTGCCCTCATCTCAGACTCAGAGGTAACAGAGGGGAACCCATCCCAGTGGAATAAAAAGGTATGTGTAGCCTTAAGAATACTAGCTATAAGTACTTTCCAAAGACCTACTGGGGACATCATGGGGGTCTCACAGGCATCCACATCCAGGGTACTCCACTAGTTCCTGGATGTCATGCTAACACATGTCAGTGAGCACAGTTATTTTCCCAACACCCCTGAGGAGAGGACCAGCAATATGCATCTCTTCCACCATGTAGCATACTACCTTGAGGTACTGGGTGGCATAGACTGGACTCATGTGCACATCAAAACACCACCTGGTGAGGAGGGTAGAGTATATGTCAACCACAAGGGTTATCACTCCAGGTCTTGTGCAATGCCCAGGGCATTATCATCAATGTGTGTGCTGTCAGGCCTGGTAGTTATCAAAACTCCCACATTTAGCACGCATCACAGCTGTACCAGGCATTTTCCAGGGGACACATCCCATACAGCCATCTAGTGGGAGATGCTGGTTATGCACTGGAACCATGGGTGATGACGCCCATCAGAAATGCACACACACCAACTAAAGAATGCCATAATGAGGCACACACACAAACTAGGAACATCATAGAGTGTGTGTTGGGGACGCTCAAGTCATGGTTCCAATGCCTTGACATATCTGGTGGAGCCCTGCAGTACTCTCCAGCCACATGTGCACACATGTTCATAGTATCTGCCATGCTACACAATATGATGCTGTGGAAACAGCTGTGGCAGGAACATCACAAGGAAAGGAGACACAGCCCCCCACCATTGCCAAGGTCCTCACAGGCACAGGGGGATTCAGAGGAGGAACCCCTTGAGCTTGTCCCTGTAGGCAGACATAGGCATGCCCAGTACACCCTGGCCTTGGCAAAGAGGCAATGCATAGCACATACACAGACAACCTAGGGACCCAGGGACTTACACCTCACTCTGACTCACATACACCCAGTAAAAACGATGCCAGCCCATCACACTACCTGTACCTTACCATGTATAGGGTGTGTACTGCGTGCATCTGACAGAGTTAGCCCTGAAGCACGTTATCTCAACTGATGCAGGCACAAGGTAAGTCACTCTTCTTAACAACAAATGAATGAGGTAATAGAATGTGGTAGCATATGTATGCTATTGCTGCATGTATGCAAGGGAATGGAGTGGGCTACCGGGATAGCAGCAGACAACAGACAGCTATGTGGGACAACAGGAACTATCTGCCAAATACTAGCTGCCCCAGAATATGCAGTAGGCCCCAAGCCAGCAAAACCCATGACACTATGTGAGGGACTTACAAACAGCGTGGTCATAGGGTGGTTGCATGGATGTCAATGTTGGAGTCCCATACATACCTCTCAACCTCTTAGAGCAAGAAATTTGTACAAAGCCATAAAGAAATGTGGAGGAAAGGCCCAAAAACAGGGACAATTGCTAAATATCACACTTACAAATATAGAAAGTTGATACATTAACAGGTTTTGCAGTATCATGAATTCTCTGAAAGGTAAGAAGTCTGAAACTTAAATGTCTGTCATTACTTTCAAGCTTCAGTCTTTAGTGATTTGCCAATAATTTGATAGACAACCACAATGTTATGAAAAATGGACCCAAAATATGAGGCAAACATCTGGAAATTCTGCGAAAATCTGTACAGTTGAGATGTATGGTCCCCTACCCCCACACACACCAGTGTTCACATAGAACTGCAGTAACAGCTATGTTTGTAAGGTAATAGCAGCAGACCACACATTCCCAGGGCTGCCCCAATCAACTTGCTAACATGTTCCATTTCCACAATATACAGGGTCAATGTGCTATGTATGTGTGTGGTTAATAGTGTCAGAAAGTAGGTAGCATTGACTGGTGGCTGTTTTGGCTCCCTGGGCTAAGTACATTACTGTGGGTGGCAGGGTCCATGGATTGATACTGGCTGTGCCTACTATTTTCCATGTCAGATACACCTAAGGTATGATTTCTACAGGCTGTCTAGAAGTCAATATTTGTTACTGCAGGAAAGCTGGACAATGGAAGGATAGGTGGCTACAGATATGGACAGTACAGAACTCTGAGTAACCTAGATGGTGCCTAGTAGAACAGCAGGTTGTGACAAGTCAATCTAGCACCAGGATACAAAGGCTGCTACATAAGTATGTCAGTACTGACAACAAGTCAGTGGGCACCATCCATACCCCACGAATGTCAGGGTTTCTCAGAATGTCCACACGTATGCCTCATATATCTGTTCTCTTTGTCATAACATTGCATTTGTCTAACAAACTATTGGCAAAACAATACAGTTTGATGTAAAAACATCAATGACAGACATTTGAGATGCAGACTTCATACCCATAAGAAAATGCAAGTTAATACAAAACCAGCCTACCAACTGTCTAAGTTTGGAAGAGCAATATTAAGATGCTGTCCCCATGTCTGGGCCTATGTCCAACTGTGATATATGGCCCTGGGAAGATGTCTGCCTGTAGGAATTTGAGAGGTATGGCCAACATGTTGTCTTATAGTAACAGTGCAACACAAACTGTCTGAGGACCAGAGCAGATGTATGGGCACAATGCTGGCCAACCTGCTAAACAGTTATAGTTTGAGGTGTGCAGTCCATAACCCTGTGTGTGATATTATGACATCTACCCCAGTCACACCATAACATAGTATCCTTCAAACTAAAGGGGTGGCGAAAGTCACAAAACTCTGGGCTAGGCTTATAAATGCCCTAGGGCAGATAGCCTAGTATGAACCTATGAACCTATGAACCTATAAGAGCAACAACTAAGGACAAAGCCTGTGACTGGAGCAGAGCAGGACAAAGAGCCTCATATAAGGGGAACGAGGAACCACTGGCCACACAAACGTAGAATGTGCAGACTAGAACACTTTCTGCAGTGTATGCAGTCAGTAGACAAATGTCTGTCAGTGGTTCCTACATTATACTGATCTGCCACTGACATACCAGGACAAAATGTACCTCACATATTATGCAAAATTCTGCTCAGTCCAATACAGTCTGTACCCACCCTATATATGATTCAGTTAATAAGAATAGCACACAGCCAGGAGATCCCTCAGCCAGTCTATCAGTGAGGTACTGGACTATTTACAGAGGTTTATCAGCTAATCGACTGTAGCACACAGAATCCTGAACTGGAGTACAGGTAGGTCTATCCTGGAGTCCCACTCTTACTTATGACAGTCATACTGGGCATGCTCCTACACTTAGCTACTTTCATCCCAAGTTTAAACCCACATTTGACTATAGAACTGGGATGTACATATATCTCTTCTGCATATAGACAGCTATGTACACCTTAACTGTCTATACCCACCCCCATCACACATGTTTACCTCCATCTATCAGTATGTGGTAGATATAAGATTTATCTGGATCTGTTGAGTGTGATATACATACAGATATATAGGTAACATATAAAAATATATCAGCTACATAGAGGCAGAAACAGGAGGAGAGAGAGAAAGACAGAGAGAGACAGAGACAGAGAGAGTCCCTGAAAGGCATAGAGTGATGTACTGCAGCAGCCACACGTACACCAATTTTAACCAGTGGCATGTGCAAATACTATGGTGAGGCCCATTGTGTAATAGTAGGTAGGGAGGGGCTGTAATCTCACATCAGTTGCCATGTGTGTGTGTGTGTGTGTGTGTGTGTGTGTGTGTGTGTGTGTGTGAGTTTCTGTATGTGTTATATGTACAGCAGAATACACACACCCAACAGGCCTATGTCTGTGTAATGGCCACCCATATATTAGCCCTGTGACTACTGTCCTCCACATCAGTGGTCTCCCTGTCAGGAGCTACTGATGTCATCCACCTCTGCAGCACTGGCAGACACTCTCTACATGTGCAAGTCCTGTGGCACATGTGAGAAATATATAGTGCTATAGTGTAAACAGTTTGGTAGGTAGAGGTTCAATTCCCAACAATAGCAAGTGTGTGTGTGTGTGTGTGTGTGTGTGTGCATAAGTATATTCCCATGTAGCTTTGTGTATTTCCTACCTATGTGTGTGTACAATGCCAATATGTTTTGGGGCCTGTTCCACCCTGTTAACCCTCCATTGCCATACTTTACAGGGCCTGTTGATGTCACCCATTTTAGATACACCATTGGACACTTTCCAGGCATATAAGCTCCGTGGCACATGAGCTAATTGTGTAGTTAGGGGGTCTAATCTCAGTACTGCCAACTGTGTGTCTGTGTGTGTGTGTGTGTGTGTGTGTGTGTGTGTGTGTGTGTGTGTGTGTGTGTGTGTGTGTGTGTGTGTGTGTGTGTGTGTGTGTGTGTGTGTGTGTGTGCGTGTGTGTGTGTGTGTGTGTGTGTGTGTGTGTGTGAGAGAAGCATATCTCCTGTGTATGTGTTGGTTATACCATTTTGAGGCCTGTTCCACCCTGTTGACTCTCTCCATTGCATTACTTTACAGGGCTTGTTATGTCATCCATCTTAGATACACCATTGGACACTGTGTAGGCATATAAGCTATGTGGCACATGTGATAAGTATGTAGTACTATATTGCATACAACTAGATAAGTAGGGGATCTAATATCAATACTGCCAACTACATATGTGTGTGTGTGTGTGTGTGTGTGTGTGTGTGTGTGTGTGTGTGTGTGTGTGTGTGTGTGTTTGTGTATGAAGTATATTGCCTGTGGCTATCCTGTGAGGTGGTTATACCATTTTCAGGCCTGTTCCACCCTGCTGACTCCCCCATTGCATTACTTTACAGGGCCTGTTTATGTCATCCACCTTAGATGTCATCCACTTTAGATGCACTGTTTGACACTTTGCAGGCCATACCTCTCAACTGTTTAGAGTTTTGCAGAATGTCCAGATGTTTGCCTCATATATTTGGTCTGTGTCTCATAAAACTGTGGCTTCCTAGCAAATAATTGGCAAACCATTGAGAGCTGAAGTCAGAAAATAATGATAGACATTTGCGTTTCAGACTTCATACCCTCCACAAAAGTAATGCTAATGCGAAACCTGTCACTGTATCAGTTATCTACATTTGTAAGAGCAATATGTAAAACTGTCCCTAGTTTTGGGCCTGTATCCCCCCATTATTGAAGGCTTTGTCCACATGTATTGTTCTAAGAGGTTGAGAGGTATGGCCCAGGCATATAAGGTCTGGGGCACACTCAATAAGGAAATAGCACTATAGTACATACAAACAGATAGGTAGGGATTCTAATCTCAATACTGGCAGCTGTGGGAATGTATGTCTCTGTTAACTTCACCATCAATAACCTAATCATGGCCTACAAATGTCATTCACCCTAGATGTAGAGTTACACATTTTCAAACACAATAACACTGTGATGCATGCAATATATATGGTGGGCTATAGTGTACATAACTAGATAGATAGGTGTTCTAGTTCCAAAACTGGCAACCCTCTGTGCATGTGTGTTGAAATGCATGTCCCCCTGCAGTAGTGTGTGTGTGTGTGACATGGTTATACCATTGTAAGGGCCTGTTTACCCCCTCCCATTGGCAATCCTTACAGCACCTGGAGATGTCATCCACCTGAATAGTAGTGGCAGACACTGCAAAACTGTATAAGCTTTGTAGTTCATGCGCTATGTATATAGCGCTATCTTATGTAAATCTAGGCAGGTAGGGGTTCCACTATCAACAAGGGCAGTTCATGAGTGTGTGTTTGTGTGCGTGTGTGTGTGTGTGTGTGTGTGTGTGTGTGTGTGTGTGTGTGTACGTATATCCCCTTGCAGCAGTGTGCCTGTGTTAGGGCCACAAACATACCTCTCAACCTCTTACAGAAAGACATCTGGATAAAGCCATACAGAAAAGTGGGACAATGCCCAAATATTATGGTCAATCTTTAAATATTGCTCTGACAAACATGCAAAGTAGATAGCATAACAGGTTGTGCATTCACATGCATTTTCTGAAGGGTATGAAGTCTGACAGGAAAATAACTGTCATTATTGTGTAACGTCAGTCTTTAATGACTTCACACTACTTTGCCAGAAAACCACAATGTTAGGACAAACAGAACAAAAATATGTAGCAAACATCAGGACATTCTGCAGAAATCTGTAGAGGTGAGAGGTATGGCCACCACCTGTCCCATCTTGCAGGTTGCAGTCCATGTTTAGCCATATGTAACCTGTGACAATGACACAAACAATACAGAGGCCCCCAGAGTGTAGGACAACAAACATTTACTAAAGTTGTATACTAGTCGCATAAAGCAGTTACTTCACATCAGAAGCATCTTAATGTTATGAGGAATAGCATAACCTATGGTAATGTGACACAAGGAAGGTGTCATATTAGCAAACCAAGGGAGTTCCTGTCTCTTGCACTTGCTGTGGGTATGGTATGTCCTGCTAACTGTCACGATACTACAAGACGTGTCCCACATTCCACATTTAATAAGGTGGCAACCCTACTTTGTGTTGCCTATGTGTGTGCATTATGTAGACATGTGTAGGCCCTGTGAGCAGCTGCTGCCCCCAATGACCTACATGTATCTAGACATGAATGCTAACTTTCACTACCCACATGTAAGTAGTATGCTGTCTGTCATTGACCCACAAACTGGTGTTAACACACTGCAATGGGGTCATACAGCAGGTATGGAATGGTGCCAAGGTCCTGGCCTCAAGCTGAATGCAGAAAATAGAACCATCATACCATATGGTGAGGACATGGACCCACTATTTGCCACTTCAACAGCAACTCTATAAACACACAAACTGCATTGACAGACCTGGCTACTCAGGTTGATAATACTGTTGCATTCAGCCATCAAGGAGTGGCAGTGGTCAGAAAAGGCTTGGACATGGTTCAACACGTAGGTAAAGAGACTGTATCCAGACAAAAGATGGACATTAACTCTGTATAGTCCTCAGTCACTACAACAATACATTATCATCATGGCCGGTTTGGTATGTACCAATGCAGACATTTGCACCAACTGGAAAGGCTGTGTTAACACCCACAAAGGTTATCCTTGGCCTTCACCACCTGTTCCATGCAGACAGCTTTGAATCAGTAGTGACCCACTTGGTATCGGACATGTTGACCACAGGTGGGCTGTGACATGCCTAGATGTCAATGTTTTGCTCAGCCCTTCAACAGCTGCCCCGTATATGTGAGTCTAACTATATGCACATTGCCAGCACAACAGGTCTGAATCACATATGCAATAGCAAATAAACCTGCTGTAGAAGCAAATTTGTCTCCCAGAGGCTGCCCTGTCTCAGGGATGCACTTCCCATACATGTCAAACAGAGTATGATGCAGACCCTCATCAAGTGCATCTTTGATGAGTGGATGGGAAAACAAAACTCTGTCCCAGGGGTTCAACCTGTGTCCATCAATCCCAGGGGCAACAGGTGCTGATCAATGATTCTATTGGTGATAAAGTAATGGCTAGGGTTGTAAGGGACCCAGGGACAGTACTCTGGTAACCTTCTATGGACCTATGAACATACAAACCTATGGAACTCCTACATGACATGTACTAAGAGTAGCATGCTGTGTCAAGGGGTATGCATGCAAGACTACGCTGTCTGCCTCCATTGTCCCTCACACACTGTTCCACACATATGCACCTAGGTATACATGCACATATACAGCCATACCTTGGTGAGGAAAAGGTCTCTGCATTGCCACTACACCATCATGAGCTTTTGTAATGGCACCAGGGTCCCCATGACTTAGACACACAGAAAAACTAACAGAAACAGAATAAGGTCTGTCAGACAACAGTCAGTTATCAGTACTAACAGCAATAAAGCATCATGGCACAAAGGTACATACACTTTGATGTGTACACCTGACAGTTGCCATCAGACATCACCTTACAGGACAAACTGCCATTAACTGTACTAAATTCACCCTGTGCATCATACACATATTAGCATGTCCCTGCAACGATGGTATGGATAACAGGGATGAGGCACAGGTGTCATTGCATGCACAGGGTCTGGTGTTGGGTTGCCAAAGGCCTAGGCTGTGCCATACAGTTGACATTCTGTGTGTGTGCGTGGAGGGGTGCTGGTCAGCTGGGCCATGGAGAGGAGGTGTGTGTGTCTGTTGGTGATCTGCATGTGATAGTGATGTGTGAGTGTTTGCATTCACACAGTAAAGCCATGTGCTAGCCCTACATGAGGTTATGTTGGACTGTACATGGCACAATGTACATTTCACCATCTCCGGCCACGAGCATGGTAACTGGTGCTGCCAGGAGTGGCACCACAATGCCCAGGGCCAGATGCGGTACTACTTGCTGATGGTGACCGGTGTCTGCTGGGTCTGTGTCTCTCACGGGACTACCAAGGACCACATGCCCATGGCCTGCCACAGTGTGGTGTGGACAGCACCCTCCCTTCAGTAGTGCTGGTGGTACTGCCACTATGGGAGTGTAACTGTGCATAGCCACATGGACTCACAGCTGATGTTGTTGCTGACCTATGTTTATGTAGCCGACACCCTACACTTGCCACATGTTCCAGTACAGACATTGCATGGTTAAGGAAAGACAATGTCTCACCCCGTCTATACACTACATCAGTGAAATTATGTAAGGCATCACCAATGCCATGGAGGGAGTCATGCATGCCAGGCAGTGTGGTATCCATGACCCTGAGCATCCATCTTGTGTACTATTCACAACCTGCCTGTGCCTCCATGATGGAGTGAAACACATGTTGGGTGACACATGCTGTGACACCTCTGACAGATGCTGGATGGGCAGCAGTCCTCCTTCGAGCACCCCTGTCAATCTGCTTGTGTGGGACCTCACCAGATCTCTGGCTATGGCTAGTCTCTACACTCAAAGATGCCATAGTCACCACACTCCCCTGTTCAATACCAACACCCTCTGACTGCCCAATATCTGTGTCTGCTGGGACTGGGTATGTGTGAGCATACAGACTGTGTGAAAGGACATTGGGGAGGAAGCGGGATGTCATCTAATGGGACAGATTCAGCACCCAACAACCCCACTTGTGCCTCATTATGGCCACCATCATTATCAGAGTCCGATGAGACACTGTCATCAGGTTGTGAGGGGTAGACACTCCAACCCCTATGGACACCTGTGAGGGGAAGACTACATGACTACATTAATTCCTGCACTATAATGTCTGCTGATCCCCCCCTCACATACACATACAGATACAGGTGAGGTGCCACAGAGGCATGATACAGACCACACATTCTGACTGATGCCATGCACAATTCACAATCAGACCACAACAGACACACTCGGAACAGGTCCTTGACAACATGCAGTGCAGCTATGTCCATTAAATGTTGCTAGTACTATACACCTGTGAGATACGTGACAAGTCAGAGTATGTGATGAACCTTCACCTAAAACACAGTGCACCTGTTTATACAATAGTAATGCACCCTTGTATAGCAAACTGGCTACACCTTTAAAAAATATGTGCTAATATGTTACAGCTCCTGAAAACATGCTACCATGATTACCGAAGTGATGCACTGCAGTGAACCCCACCACAAATGAACATGCATGTATTGCAATATGGCTAAGCTTAACAGTAGTGTCCATGGCAAACTGACAGCCCTTAACATGCCTAGGGTATAGATGATCCATAACAAGACAGTTCCACACTAACTGGCTACAGGATTACGGTCCCCGGCCACACCAGAGGTACCTATGGATTTGTGAGGGAGAGGTATTTTCAGCAGACACACATAGGGCATTGGTACAGGATAACAATATGTACAGTACAAACTGTGATACTACCCAAATTGCTGACATTCACAATATGTGTGCACACATGTGCATTACAAAACCCCATGCACAAATGCAGATTGACCTGACATATGTGTACAGGTTTGCAGAGGCTGCCACTATGAATGCTACAGTGTTAACATGATGACCAGTGGAAGCTTACCTGGATGCTCCTCGGCTGTGGAATCTGTGCCACCCACCTCCACAATATATGTTGCGATAGTTTCTTGTGTGCTGGTGGCTGCACCCAGGTTTTCCAAGAACTCGCCTATGGCTGAGATTGGGGGTTGTGTAGCAGGCCCTCCCTCAGTGCCAGCATGGTTCCTGGCCACTGCTGCAGCCCTTTGCCATGCACGATGTATTATATCTGTAGCACAGTGTCAAACCTGTTCATAGCTCCTGTCCTGGTGGCCCACATCATTCACCGTTGCTACGAGGTCTGCCCTCAGTGCAATGTGTTGTTGTTGTTTATGGCTGGTCCATGTCAACAGCACCAGGTGATGGAGTCTCAGGGCATCAGTAATGGCAGCAGTCTCAACTTTGGAGAAAGGTGGATTGCAACGTCTATACATCACACCTGAAAGACATGAAGAGGGGAACACATCACAGGACCGCATACAGTGCTCACCATTATGTACACACCCTGCACATCCACATTTGCCACCACTATCCACCACTAAATCCCACATCATACCCCACCATCTATATCCACAGTATGTATGTGGCTATCTGCAACCTAGTGGCAATACATCATGCATTGCTTTCCTGATCCTGATGTTTCATGCTGCTTACTGAATGTGATATGAGGTTTTCAAATGCATTTACCTGTTGCACTTCTTACTGCTTGTTCATAGCCTGTCTACATGGTATGCTGTGGTGTCAGCCTCCTACTGTTGCAGTATGCACATGGGCTGTAGGCCCATCCCTCAGGTCTCCCCGGCCTTCCTCCATCACATTCTTGCCAGTGTGGTTGATATGGGTGTCCTGGCACAGTGTAGCACCTGCCTCATGTACACAGATGGAAAACCATCTACAAACACCACTAAGGAACGTACTGTGCAAGAGATCCAATGTCAGTGGTAACCTGCAGTCCATGCTCTCACCCTGTGAAGACCACATGTCTGTCCCCAAAGAGGTTGTCAACACAATCAGTACACCTTAAACATGACTCACACCTACACAAAACACACACACACACACATATGCAGTGGATCTCAACATACACATCCACAAACAAAGGAGACTTCTGAGACAAAGCCATGCATGAACGCCACAGCTGTACACAGCACATACCACACATGGCCACACACCTGGGTCCCACAGCCATGCAGGCATCAGAACATGTCAAACATGTTACAGATAAGAGACTCCATTGTGAGACACACTGATGTGCCTCTCACCTGGCTGTATATGTGGATGGTCACAGTTAATTGTGTGTCAGGTGGTAGACTCTGCCATATCACATACGCACTGCTGTATCTCACCAACAGGTACTGTCAGAGGTCTGTCTCAATCCATGTTGCCATGCCTGACCTGAGATGTATGTCCCTGAACTATGTGCAGTGAGACATGAGTGAGAACACTGATTATGTGTCCGATGCAGGTATGTCCCTAGTCTTATGCAGCATTCTATTGTCACCCAGACTGATGCTACAAGACATTTAGGAAATGATTGACTTTAACATGTGGCCTTTTATCCTATGATATTCCAGGGGGTTCCAGTACCTGTGAACCAGGGATGATATGATCAACAGGCCACGATGTTCTGCAACAGATGACCTCCATCTGTCTCAACTGGCCTTCAGGCGTCTGGCAATGGTTTTTGCCACCTCCATAGTGCCTTCATTATGAAAAGTGGTGAGGTTATCAGTACCAACATACAACTGTCAGCACAGCACACAATGAAGGCCATGCTGCTAAACCCTAGGTGTCTACACATAACTCTGCCCTCAATGCAAGCATTTTTAACCCTGGGAAATGCTGACATCTGAGCAGTCTCACACACACACACACACACACACACACACACACACACACACACACACACACACACACACATGGTTCAAATGTGCAGAGAGCACCCCAGCCTTTCCTCATCAACCATCTTAACATACCGTCACACCCCAAAGTGTGGGTGGAAATGGCATGGGACATGTGACTTCAGTATATATGAGACACATACACACCTCTACACTGTACAGGCAGTGAGATGCACAGGGGACGCCGCAGGGCAAGTTCACCATTGACAACACACCTATTCAAATCATATCTAGCTACCAGCCACCACATGTGACCAGGAAGCCCATCCTGCCCATATGGACCATCCACAATTGCATTCTGATGTGGGTCTGTACCCTGATCCTGGGTCACTTGAACAACCCAAACATACACTGGACGATGTACCCATGCCAGCACACAAACAGACTGAAAGCTATCCACAGTGAAATTACAAACACCTCAGTGCAGCTAGGGGATACCCCCACATGAGGTGAAGGTGTGTTGCAGTGGATGTTACACAACATGGGTTACCCTTGCAGCATCCCTACAGTCTCATCCTCTGTGGCAAAACAACCATCATGTGGTCACATTTGCAGTCACCATCTCCCACAATGCCCATCTAGCTAGGGTCACACATACGTACACCTCCAACGTGGGATACAGCCTCCTGGGGGGGTGGCATACACAGCTTCACAGACCCAAACTCCTCTGTAGGGACTGGCACCAATATCCACAGATACACACATGCTAAATGTGCATTTGTATAGATGCATGGAGTCAGGTATACCTGACAGGACTACATCATCCTCTGCAAGGATTTGTACACCTGTCTGGTGGACATCTGCAATACATAAGTGTCTATAACAGGGATGATATACCACTGTCCGGGGCAAACTAACAGCAGGTGGCCATTAAAAGCAATGTCTCATTAGTGTGAACAAGCCAATGGGATCACGCCTGGAAACCTGCAGAGCAAACCTAGAGCCCACAATGTCGACATCCACTACAGATAATCATCTTCCATTTTGCACATACATCTGCAACATCACAAGTAGCACCTGCATCTGCTCACTTTTGGTGGTCAAGGACACCAGCTACAACAGTGCTGTAGGTATAGCATACTTAATGCCTGACAGATTCAGTGTAGGCTTCACCCCCCTGTTTCCCCCATCAGTACATGATGATGTCCACAATACCTGTCCCCTTCTACTATATGTAGGGAACAGGTCACCACTGCCACGTGAAAGTCATGGTATACATCTGCCATGGCAGTCTATCACATGACAGGATGTATCCTACATGACTTCAAGCATAACCTTGCAACAACATAAGCCACTGTATTCAAAGGAGGCCTGACTACCACCTTTGTCCCAGCCATGTGAAGGACAACCACAGTTACTTCTTTACACTAAGGTGGTGCATCCACCAATCTGTCACATTATACACCTATCAGCCTAACTCAGCTGTTCTGCAAGACCATAGCACAGTTTACAGTGAACCTTATTAACAAAGATATTGGCGGCCTGCACACACTCCATAACGCACAGTTAGGCTTTGTCAAGGAAGGGATCATGACTGTTACACTCGGTGGCCTCTTTGACACAGTTACCAAAGCTGTGGATGGGGAGGGGTCACAGTGCACATTGCCTACCTTGACCTGGACAAAGTCTTTCACATTATAACCCATCTGGCCATAATACATATATGCTCCCAAGTATGCATCACACCATATATTACCATAGGGGTAGCACACTGGTGCACTGACATGACCCAGTTAATCCACATAGGGGACTCCACCCCAAGCAGTTGACTTATAACTAGTGGCGTAACCTGTAGTTCTGTGTTTGGGCCTATGTTATGTGTGATGTACACATCTATGGTACAGGGCCACACACTCACCCTGCTGTGGAATGGTCACCCTGTCCACATCAGGCAGGGTAGCTATTTACACCTTTGCAGGTGGACCCTTGATAACTGGATGGTTAACTGCACATACACCCTTGGGATACCACCTGTGTTCCTGTCGGACTGGCGGATCAGGTGCAGTCCTGCATACACATGGGCTAAAATGTGGCCTAGGCATATAGGGGCTCAGGGCCCATAGCCTAGTAACCTCATATGGTCCTAGGTATACCAGTTATGGCCTGTGTGCTGTGACAGACTGTGTTGTTATGTGTCCACACCCATCACTGCCATCGACTGTGGTGTTCCCCCTATGGGCAATGTTACAGTACTGGATCATACAGCCAACATCTGACAGCTACGTGAGTGGTACAACAAGTGCATGTGGACATTTCAACAACATCTGTGCTACACAATAACTGAGAGCAGTGCATATGTGGTGGAGGGTTTCCTCCTCATAGGTGTCAGACATCTGCAGCACCCAGATGTTTGCAGAATGTGTACATGTGCCTGATATATGTGGACCCCATGTCAGACAAATGTGGATATCTGGAAACCATTTGGACAATATGTAATGGGTGTCCCCAGAGTGGTGGGAATGTGTCTGTGACATGCCAGACCCCTCGGAACACAGTAATGGTACATTAATATTTGGCACTGTGTTCATTCCCTTACATTGTATGCTCAATATGTACACACTGTTGCTGAGGTAGAGCCTATAACCTGCTGTCCTGCTGCAGGAGGTCACCAGGTACGCTAGCCATTGCTGTCAGGCAATGAGATACAGGTGTGGAGTACAGAGTGACCTAGCCAGTGTACAGCAGGAACAGCCAGAGATACCTGGACAATATTTGAACATTCACAAACCAAGAGGGGCTCATGACACTACATGATGTGATATGCTAGCTGTATCCACCAGTAGTTACTGTCACTATTGTACAGCAGACAATCCAGGAGGATTTCTAGGTGGGCTGACCATTGCTGGGGGGACTCAGGGGCCAGAGCTGAAATCTATGTCACTGCAGATAGAGCCAAAAGACAAGACTGTAGGTGCTGGACAGCAAACTAATGGCAACATGTCATTCCAATATCTGTTGTTGAGACCTACTGTTGGCATTCCTATTTCTCATGACTCCATCCCCCATCTGCATTCCATTACATGGTTAACTGTATGACATACCTGGTATAGTGCTGTACTCCTTTGTGAGTAGAAATCCAGTGGTATTTTTCCTTGGAAATCACAGTCTGTGTTCATGAATTAAGTCACAGATGTCTTTACCATAGGCAGCAACTTTCCTTTTGTAGGTAATGCTCATGAACAGGTGATTGCCTGTGCACCAATCTGTGACTCACACTTGCTAATAGCATGCAGAAAAGCTGAGTTGCATTGCCATTAGCCAACGTAATGGGAGCACAGTGCTATAATTAAGGCCTTCATGTAGGCCTTGCCCCTATTCCTGGCCTGTGAGGAGGACATTATCGCGGTGTGGAAGCTACAACATCACAGAGGGTAGGTAAAAATACTGTTCACTGTTTGGATTGATGTGTTATGTCCACAGTTTTGCATGCTATGTCTGGCCATTGTTAACAGACTTTCAGATTCTGTAGCAGTGTACTGTTTAACAATGTGTGTTGGAGTCAGTAAGGAGACAGGCAGATGTGAGTGTCATACATCATTTTTATCTGAATGTGCATGCTGCTGCAGTTGATGCTGGTCTATCAGCTGTATATCTTTCTTGGGGGAGACTGTGACAATATCCCTGTCAAATGAACATTCCCCCCAACCCTTAATATATGGTTGTTGTGTGGATGCCCTGTTCTAGGTGTTTGGGAGGCATGGTAGGTCTGTAGTAGGTAGCTAAACATACTGCTGCATGTGTAGCAGGCTGCAGCTGCTGCATTCTGGCCAGGAGTAATACTGGGGATTGTGCAGAGATTGGGGGACAGCAAGCTGTATATATCAGTGAGGGAGCAGTGGCAGCTCTTGTGTCACAGCATGGCAAGGGTGATGGTACCATAACAGTCCAGGTGAGGTATATACCTCTGGTATATATGTTAAGTAGTAGTAGTACCATCCAGAGAGTGGTAGGGGACATTTTGGGCACATATTCATATTTGTGACATGTGTCCCACCCTCTAGGCCTTTGGCATGCTACTGTGGGTGGCAGTGACTGTGGTAGCAGCAACCATTGCAGGGATCAGTTATTTCTAGGTTGTGCTGACAAGCATGTAGTTGTGCAACAGACTGGACTGTGGGCCTGAACTGTGGGTGTCCAGATGTCAGACATGCTAGGAATGTAACAGAGATACTGAGTCATTATTATGGGAGGTGTATTTGCAAGACATATGTGCATGGATACAGTCTGTTACACAAGATTGGCATGAATATGTGTGTTTGGATGGCTATGACGTGTGACACTGACCTGTCTGACATGCTTTTGTAAAATCAATTTGCACTGCCTTGCCAGTACTTCAGCACACAGAATAGGTTTGATGGCAACCATGCCATAAGTAGGTGACACAACTGTGGACATTCTGCAACAGTCTGTGCAGTTGTCAGCTGTACCTGTTATCGTAGGCCTCCCGTCAAGCCATCCATGTCTTTAGCTGTGTACTGGTTCAATGTCTGCATCACAGGCCTATGTATGCTGTCACTTATCGCATTATATGTAGAAGTAGTGTCACTGGTAATCAGGATATCTTTGCAAAAACACCAGTAATTTTCCAGAGTTGAGTTGGCTTAGTGGTATATTGCACTGAACTGTAGTTCAGAGGATCCTAGTTTCAATGTTTGGCAGGGTTGAATTTCTTTCCCTAATGTTACATCACTGTATTGCATGATATATTCACAAAAACACCAGCAATTCCCCAGAGCTGAGCTGGCCTACTGGTGAATTGCTTACAACTTTAGTTCAGTGTCCTGGGGTCAATATTTGGCTGGGGTGTAATCTTTAAACTAATAAAATGACCCAATACCAATCCTAACAATAGGTATAATTTAAAAAGTATGTTACAAAATGCCCACACTAAATACACTCCTACAGTTTTGGAGACTAATAAGATCATGGGAATGTTTAAGTGTGGCCAATGTCATGTTTGTAGGTTTATATATGAAGGACCTTTTGTTATATTACCACATTTACCCCATACTTTAAAGGTACCTGGACATTTTGCATGCAAAAAGTAGGTGGGTCATTTATATTAGCATATGTGGTGGGTGTAACGCTTTCTACATAGGTATGACCACTCATACTTTATTAGCGTGTATGAGAGAACATATACATAGCATTAAGATAAAGGATTCAAACAATGCTTTATTAAAACCTACATTGGAATGTTGTAATACAAAAAAAAATATTTTCCATCTTGGAGTTGTGCATGATGGATTTGGGGGGGGTGACTTTAGAAATGACTTGGAAGAAAAGGAAACTTTGTGGCAGGTCATATTAGAAGCTGATAAAAAATAGGTTTAAATGAATCAATCAATATAAAGTGTTTTTGAAGGATAGAAGGTTAAAAGTGTGTAAATATTTTTTTGTCAGTGAATATATGTATTAGTGGGTATATATTATGATTTTATATAGTAGATATTTAGCATTTAGTATTTTAATTATTTAATTGGTTAAGTATGTAGTTGATTTTTATTTAATTGTTTTGATTGTATAAATATGGTATGTTTCCATCATGGAAGTATGTTATGACGAAGTCTTAAGATGAAAGTGGGGAAATAAAGGTTATTGCGCTAAGTTCGAGGTTGCAGTGCTTATCTTCATTAAGCCTTCATCGTGCCATTGGTTCCAATACCTTGGTTTTGTAGGGGTGTAATCTTTTCCTAATGTTACATCACTATACTGCATGATATATTTACAAAAACACAAGCAGGTCTTCAGAGCTGAGTTGGCCTAGTGCTGTATTGCTCTGAATTGTAGTTTGGAAGGTCCTGGGTTCAGTACTTGGCAGGGGTGTATTTTTTCCTAATGTTACTTCACTGTACTCCATGATATAGTTGCAAAAACACCAGCAATTCCCCAAAGCTGAAGTGACCTAGTGGTGTGTTGTACTGAGCTGTAGTCCAAAAGTCCTGGGTTCAATGCTTGGTAGGTGTGTGTTGTTTTCCTAATATTACAAAACTCTTCTGCATGATCATCATCATCATCATCTTCTTCTTTCGGCTGTTCCCATTAGGGGTCACCACATTGGATCATCTGTTTCCATTTCTTCCTCTCCTCTGCATCTTGCTCTGTCACACCAACCACCTGCATGTCCTGTCTCACCACATCCATAAACCTTATCTTAGGCCTTCCTCTTTTCCTGTTACCTTGTAGCTTCATCCTTAGCATCTTTTCCCTATATACTCAGCATCCCTCCTCAGCACATGTCTAAACCAATGTAATCTTGCCTCTCTGGCTTTGTCTCCAAACCTTCCAACCTGGGCTGACCCTCTAATATACTTATTCCTAATCCTGTCCACCCTTGTCACACCAAGTGCAAATCTTAACATCTTTAATTCTGCCACATCCAGCTCAAACTCCTGCCTGTTTGTCAATGCCACTGTCTCCAACCCATATAACATAGTTGGTCTCAATACCCTCTTGTAGACCTTCCCTTTCACTCTTACTGGTACTCGTCTGTCACAAATCACTCCTGACACTCTTCTCCACCCACTCCATCTTGCCTGTACTCTCTTCTTCACCTCTCTTCCACACTCACCATTACTCTGAACTATTGATCCCAAGTATTTAAACTCATCCACCTTTGCCACCTCTACTCCCTGCATCCTCACCATTCCTCTATCCTCCCTCTCATTCATACACATAGTCCTGCTGACCTACATTCCTCTTCTCTCTAGAGCATATCTCCATCTCTCCAGGGTCTCCTCCACCTGTTCCCTACTCTCACTTCAGATCACAATGTCATCTGCAAACATCATAGTCCACAGGGACTCCTGTCTGATCTCGTCTGTCAACCTGTGCATCACCATTGCAAATAAGAAAGGGCTCAGAGCTGATCCTTGATGTAATCACACCACCACCTTAAATGCATCCGTCACTCCCACTGCAGACATCATTGCTCTCACACCATCCTTGTACATAACCTGTTCCACTCTTACATACTTCTATGATACTCCCGACTTCCTCATACAATACCACAACTCCTCTCTAGGCACCCTGTCATATGCTTTCTCCAAGTCTACAAAAACACAATGCAACTCCTTCTGACCTTCTCTGTACTTCTTCATCAACACTCACAGAGTAAACATCACATCTGTAGTGCTCTTTCCTGGCATGAAACCATACTGCTGATCACTAATCATCACGTCCCATCTTAACCTAGATTCCACTACTCTTTACCATAACTTCATGCTGTGACTGATCAGTTTAATCCCTCTGTAGTTACTACAGCTCTGCACATCACCCTTATTCTTAAAAATTGGTACCAAAACATTTTTCTCCATTCCTCAGGCATCCTCTCACTTTCCAAGATTTCATTAAACAATCTGCTTAAAAACTCCACTGCCATTTCACCTAAACACCTCCATGCTTCCACAGGTATGTCATCTGGACCAACAGCCTTTCCATTCTTCATCCTCTTCATATCTATCCTTACTTCCTCCTTGCTTATCCATTGCACTTTATGATTCACTATCCCCACATCATCCAACCTTCTCTCCCTCTCATTCTCTTCATTCATCAACCCCTCAAAGTACTCTTTCCATCTGCTCAACACACTCTCCTCGCTTGTGAGTATGTTTCCCTCATTACCCTTTATCACCTTTACCTGCTGCACATCTTTCCTAGCTCGGTCCCTCTGTCTAGCCAATCGGTACAGGTCATTTTCTCCCTCCTTAGTGTCCAACCTTTCATACAACTCTTCATATGCCTTATCCTTAGCCTTCACCACCTCTCTCTTTGCCATGCACCTCATCTCCTTATACTCCTGTCTACTTTCTTCATCTCTCTGACAATCCCACTTCTTCTTTGTCAACCTCTTTCTCTGTATACTCTCCTGTACTTTCTCATTCCACCACCATGTCTCCTTGTCGTTCTTCCTCTGTCCAGATGTCATACCAAGAACCTTTCTAGCCGTCTCCCTTACTAGCTCTATTGTAGTTACCCAGCTCTTTGGTAACTCTTCACTGCCACCCAGTGCCTGTCTTAACTCATCCCTGAACTCCACCTAACAATTACCCTTTTTCAATTTCCACCATTTGATACATGGTGCTGCCTAACTACACTTTCCCCAGTCACCACTTTACAGTCTCCAATCTCCTTTAAACTGGCCCTCCTACATAAGATATAATCCACCTGTGTGCATCTTCCTCCACTCTTGTATGTCACCCTATGCACCGCCCTCTTGTTAAAATACACATTCACCACAGCCATGTCCATCCTTTTCACAAAATCCACTACCATCTGACCTTCCGCATTCCTTTGTTTAACACCCTACCTACCCATCACATCCTCATCCCCTCTGTTCCCTTCACCAACATGCCCACTGAAATCTGCTCCAATCACTACTCTCTCACCCTTGGGTACAGTCATCACCACTTCATCCAACTCACTCCAAAATTTTTCTTTCTCATCCATAGCACACCCAACTTGTGGAACATATGGGCTAACAACATTCATCATTACACCATCAATTTCCAGCATCATAAACATCACTCTATCCAACACTCTTTTCACCTCCAAAACACTCTTAGCATACTGTTCCTTCAGGATAACTCCTACGCCATTTCTCTTCCCATCCACACCATGATAAAACAATTTAAACCGACCTCCGGTACACCTAGCCTTACTCCCCTTCCATCTGGTCTCTTGCACACACAATATACCAACCTTCCTTCTGTCCATCATATTGACTAGCTCTATCCCTATACAAATCATACTGCCAACATTCAAAGTTCTGACCCTCACTACCACAGTCCTAGCCTTTCTCCTCTCTTCCTGCCTTTGGCCATGTCTTCTGCCTCTTCTCCTCCTTCGGCCAACAGTAGCCCAATTTCCGCCAACACCCTGTTGGCTAACAGTACTGGTGGTGGTCATTGTTAACCCGGACCTTGACCGATCCAGTATGTAAATATTTACTGCTGTCCGCATGAATAATTTGGCAAAGTTTTACACTGGATGCCCTTCCTGATGCAACCATTCCCATTTATCTGGGCTTGGGACTGGCACAAAGAAATGCAGTGGCTTGTGCATCCCCACAAAAACACAAGTAATTCTGCAGAACTGAGTTGGCCTAGTAGGCACTATGCTGTAGTTCCAAGGGTCCTGGGTTTGACAGTTGGCAGGGCTTGTTATTTTATTGATGTGCAGAACAGTGTCAGACTCAGATAAGGTGATTAAAGCAGTTTTAAGTGGGTTTGTGCAATGCGTCGCAATGCTAAGGCACGCTTTGTCTGCCTTAAACCTGAGCTATTTCCAAAAAAAGAAAAGAAAAAAAATATGTGATAGGACAGTGGTGAAATGGGGGCAAGCAGGGAGAAAACAATATAAAAGGCAGCTAGGGGTGTGCAGGATGGTTGTAGGAAAGGACTATAGCTCTCCATTTTATGGGCAGCAACAGCTGTGTATGATGTGGACAATTTGGAATTTGAAGCTGCATACCTCACAGGGAAGGGTGTGGGTGATATAACTTTGTTGATTAATTGATAGGATGACTGATTTATGGCAGTGTACATGGCAGTGAAATGGAGAGCTATGTATGGGACAAACGTTTTTTATTTTTGGGACAGATGCCCATTCTTTTTTTTTTTTAAGGTGAGAGTGGGATGTTGGGGAAGGGTTGTAGGTATGTTTGGGGAGGTACGTTGGGTAGGAAAGATTGCTTTTGCAGACAGACAAGACAGCAAACAGGGATGGTGTATGACACATGAGGGGGGTAAACACCTTTGACAGGGAAGCTGGTTGGAATCGGAGGACCAAGTGCCCCCAGATGGCAACAGTGGGACTGAGATCCCCGCCCATAGGCAGTCACCACTGCCTGTTCATGGCCATGAAGGTGGCTGTGCTGAGGGCTGGGCACTGGGGCTAGCCTGCCACTTGAGGTGTGACAGTCTGCCCTCGATCTGGTGCAGTCTGTTATCCAAGTCATGGTGGATGACCCTGTGCATCATACCTGAAACCTGAATCCGTGTGACAACCTTTTCTCCGTGCCCATGCCCAGAGGGGGATGGGCCCATCCCCTGAGGCAGTTCCACCCATGAGTGGTGCAGGACGAGCAGAAGGAGCAGCTTCAGGTGGGGTCCCAGATGTGCTGGGACCTGGTGCCATGGCCAGATGAAGTGGGAGAGGTGGATCCGCTGGAACCAGCCTACTCAGTCATGCTATGGTGCTGAAGTCTGTCAAGGTGTATAGGTTAGTCATGATCAGAACATTTAAACATTAGTTGTAACAGCATGCATGGGTGCTCCAATTAACCCAGAACAATAAAATTGCATAGCATACAGAACACAGGCATAATTGAAATAACAGTCAGTATTGTAACAGCATGCCAGTAACAGTTACTGCAAAAGGCCAACAACAGTGGAATTTAAACAAGGTATGTTATTATGCAACCGGAGTTCACTTGTTTCTATAATAAATTTATTCATTTCAGCTCATCTTGGGTGCTGGCACTTTATTTTGATGCACGCATGTTATTATGCAACCATTGTAATATGTAACCAATAATACAACACAAGGCCCAACATTAGTTTTTGAGAACAACATATGTGAAAATGAAACCATACCTGTAGTATAAGAATAAATATTTGTGATGCAGATAAGGGGTGGGCGGAGAGAATGACATTCCATTACCAGCTGTATAGGCTATATTTTTCACAACAGTACTGATCAAGACTCTACAGGTCTGCCCTTACTTTACGTCTACATGTGCCCTATAGCTTCTGTGGCATGTACATACCTCTCAAGCTGTCCACATGGGATGATATGGGCCAAGCTGTAAGAAATATAGGTACATAACTACAGGGGACTATTACATGTCAGGGGAACATATATGACTAACAAGGTGTAGCCTGCACTGATGTTTTGTGAGTGTGCTACTGACAAACTTCAACTGCATTCATATTTGTGTCCAAGATTATTGGCAACAGTAATCATTAGCCGTGACGGCATGACACTTGACAGACATGTATCGTGCACAGTGCAGGGAGTTTATACCTATCCTGCTGTCATTTGTAGGCATGGGGTTAAACTATCAGCACACATTCACAGACACACCAGGCATACAGCCGTATCAACAGTAGAACATTTTAGTTGTCTTATTTTGTTGGAATAGTACTGTACTGCATGACATTTTATTTAATAGAGCCTTATCACCTGGATGAGCAATGCTGTTTAGACACTAGTACATCTGAAAACAGACATTAGTATACCCTTCATGCAGCTACTACAGGCATTTCTTTACCCGTAAGTCCTGTGTAGAGAATATCTGTTAATAATATGTAACTGTTTCTATAAATAGTACTACTTGTCTGTTCCTATAAATAAATCTTACAACTGGTCCCTGGATTCAAACCCTGGTCTGCTTGTGTAAAACATAACAACATATGTATTGCTTGTCACACTGAGCTACTGGGTTACTGTTGTGTGTTGATTGACTGATATGTGCCTACAGCTCACCTGCTGACAAAGTCTGACCTGGTAATATCTGTAGAGTGTCACAGAAGACTGCACTGACAGTTGAACATACATGCATGAGATTCAGGCATGACAGAGATAGTAGACAAATGTGTATTAATACTTGGATGCAGGTATATACAATTAACCCCTAGTAGATGGGAATATGTGTGATCTGTGCAGACCATGTCAGGGTGCTGGGATGCCTACCTGACCCATCTACATTTGCAGTTGGTATATTTGCAGTCTACAATACTACTGTGCCATACTTGCCTGCATCAGCATACCTACGTTCAGGAATGTGTATAGCTGAAATGCAAAGGTTAACATAAGACAATCCTGAGGGAAACAGACTATAATACCTTATACATTACTATTCAAGGCTCACTTGTTAGTGCAGAACATATACCAAATTGCATTCTATCTTGTAGTACAGCTCCACATCTACACTTTAGCATAACAGTTCTTTGTCAGCCAAACTTCAATCACTTCATGGTGTTATACCCATACTTGCTTTGTAGAACCTTGTAAAATTGTTTTTCTTCAACAACAGACCAGAATACACACAACAATTGGCAGAACAAAGCTTTATTGAGAGTGACATGACACAGTCATTGGTATACATTTGACAAGCTTTATTGTTCTACAGTTTAAATAATGCATGCATTGAAGGTGTGTATTACAAAACCTATGCAATACTAACTTTATTTCCTTCACAATTCTGACTAAAGTTGTACTGTATTTCCTGTAGATCGTGAATGAATGTAATTTATTCCCTTCACATTTAGAATGCCAGTGTACTTTATTACCAGAAGATTAATATTAATACCATATACACATGCCATTCCTACACATTAATAATGTTATTGCAGTACACTCAGAGCAGAATATACCTACTGGCAGTTACTAATGTACTCTTTCTTATTCATATGACTATGTATTGCAAGATATATCTTTACTCACCGCACTCTTGGTGTATCCTTGCTAGGTGCTCTGCGTGGGCCTCCAAGTTGTGAGCCCTCTCATCTGTAGCTGTGGGAAGAGAAACACACCATTATGCATACCTCTCTATCAGATATGCAAGCTAGAATTTGGTAAATCACTTACAAACTTCTGGGGAATTCTGGTCCCAAGCATCTTGGATCCACTGGGCCAAGAGCTCCCCCTTCCTCCATTTCAGGTCATCATAAAGATGACACACCTGCTCACCAGTGCAGAGGTATTCTAGTAGTATTGGTGAAGTCATGTGCCAGACGGTCCCAGGCCTCAGACTTGTATTCAGAGCCCTGGTACTGGCCCTGCAGCAGTCTATCACCATGGTCTTTGACAAGGAGCCCAACCATGACCCTAGACTCCAACATGCCCCAGTGCTGCACCCGAAAGTGTACTCTTTCTCTGACTCCAGCCATAGATCCTGCAGTGATTAACCTCCAAAAGGTTCTGGTTGTTTCTCGCCTGTTCAGCTTAAATAGACTGTTTTCCCACCCTTTTCTGCCATTGGACCATTTTTAAAAATGCTAAGCTAAGATTAGTTGAGCAGTGCTTAAACTGGCAATACTTAGTAATACTTAGCGGTGCACAAACCCACTTAACTGAGCTGAGGACTGCTTAAACTGGGATTGCTTAGCAGTGCCCAAACCAGGTAGGTGGAGCTGTGTGTTGCCAAGTACTGCTAAAACAGGTCATGTTTGAGCATTGCTTTGCTATGCTTAGCAGAGCTTAGCTACGGGCAAACTACATTTTTTACAAATAAAAAAAAAATGATTGAAAGTATTTCTTCATTAAGGATAATTCATTATTATGTGTATCTATTTTACTTTATATCCCCTAAACATATCCACTAAATATGGGCTTTTAGTTAAGCTGGACTAACAAATTTCAATGTATACATAAATAAAAAACATTTAAAACATTTCCTTATTGCATGTAAAAAGCTGAATGGCCAGCATTCAAGGCATACACCTACTACACATGAAGTTGTCACTCTAACCATTCAGCTACCAAGGATATGGTGATGAGAGCTATACTGTTCTATATAGCTCTCAGTTACATTTAAGCAGTGCTGAGCAATGTGCCATGCAATGCAAACCCACTCAGCTATGCTTAAACTTAACCTTTTTCTTACAATTAAAAGTATCCAGTTTCTATTTTTAGATGTCTGGCATGTGATTATTGCTAAGTGTCGCACCGCACAAATACACAAAAGAAAAATATATATATATATAAAACAAAAAGGGACAATCAGATTTTCACATTCAATTTCAGTGCCGTACAGCACCCTAACAATACAGGGGGTGTGTTATGGACACTGTACCACCCCCCCTACATATATATTTTACATCTGTCCGAGGACACATTTCATGTAGCATTTTAGTGCTGTACAGCACTTTGACAGTGCAGAGAGTGTGTTGCGGACAGTGTAACACACCCCCTACATACAAGTTTTACAACAGGGCATGTAGACAGTTCTAATTACTATTCTAGTGCCATTCAGCACTTTGACAATGCAGGGGGTGTGTTACACTTCTCCGAGTACTGTAACACACCCCCTACACTGATTCAGTAATTGTGCACTCAGCTCTCCCTTAGTAGCACACCTTCATTAATATGCAAGGTGCGCTGCCGATGTGGAGCTGCAGACACGGCCGTGATACACTCCATGTTGGGCTTGCACTATTCCTACATGAAGTTTATTAAATCTGCGGGGCTTGTCTTTATTTTACATTCCTCTGGGATGCATTACATCTTGTCTGTATATTTAATTTCTCAAACTGCATTACTTAATTTCTCTTAGTAAAGAATTGAATTGTATTTAATTTTAAAAGTGAGTGTGTGTATGTATGTATGTATGCATGCATGTTTAGGCATAAATACTGAGTTTTTGTGACCAGCTTCTGGTATCTGTCCCTGACAGAGAAAGACTAGTCATCTACCACTAATATAATTTATTACATTTTATTTGCCTTACTTTTTATTTACTACTGTATTATCTACCTCAGCAGTTCATATGATTATAGTTCTGTCATCATGAAGTATCTTGCCTACAAAATTTACTCTAGCCACTATTGCATATGTAAATAGAAATACTTATTTTTTAATGCAAAGTCTCACACACACACACACACACACACACACACACACACACACACACACACACACACACACACACACACACGCACACACACTTATATGTGTGTGTGTGTGTATATACACTATATATGCACAGAAAAGCCGAAAGACAATAACATATATGTATAGGTGTGGTAGTTTTTATGAAACAGACTAAACATTGACATCTCTTTGGTCGACATGCTTTGGTTGACACAAACAGAAAAAAAAAAATATATATATATATATATATATATATATATATATATATATATATATATATGGGTCCCCTACTATTTACCGAAACGCCGATTCGCCGACAAAGAAATCACCGACACCAAACGACCGACAACGCAGTTGACCGACACGCTGGAATCCCGACAGCCGGAAGACCGACAAGGGGAATGTGTAAGCGCGACCTGGTAAGTATGCGATAGTGAGGGATTTAGGAGTAGGGAGTGGACAGGTAAGTGTGCAATAGTGAGGGATGTAGGGTTAGGGTGTGTGATAGGTGAGTGTGCGGTAGTGTCGGAGCTTGGGGTTAGGGGTGGGTAAGTGAGCTAGGGTTAGGGTGCAGGTAGGGAGAGTGTGCGGTAGTGTCGGAGCTTGGGGTTAGGGGTGGGTAAGTGAGTTAGGGTTAGGGTGCAGGTAGGGAGAGTGTGGGGTAGTGTCGGAGCTTGGGGTTAGGGGTGGGTAAGTGAGTTAGGGTTAGGGTGCAGGTAGTGAGAGTGTGCAGTGGTGTCGGAGCTTGGGGTTAGGGGTGGGTAAGTGAGTTAGGGTTAGGGTGCAGGTAGGGAGAGTGTGCGGTAGTGTCGGACCTTAGGGTTAGGGTTTGGGTTAGGGCTAGTGGATATGTCCTGTAGTGTACTGTGTTGTTTACGTGTAGTGTGTCGGTGTTATGGTGTTCGGTGTTTTGCGTTGTCGGTACTTTTTGTTGTCGGTCGTTTGGTGTCGGTGATTTCTTTGTCGTAATCGCTTTCGGTAAATAGTAGGGGACCCATATATATATATATATATATATATATATATATATATATATATATATATATATATATATATATATAAAACATGCAGTCCTTTGGCAGGGAAAGCTATCAACCCATCTACCCATCACCCTAGGAGTCCCCCAGGGCTGTATTCTAGGACCCCTGCTTTTCTCTATCTTTATTAATGACCTTCAGTCCATCATCCCAAATGCTACCTGTATTCAATACGTAGACAATTACACTTTAATCTGCTCTGCCACCTCCCGAACACTTCTGATATTAACCCAGAATACTTTCAATACCATCAACAATTGGCTTACCAATCACCATCTAATCTTAAACCCTAACAAAAACTAAACTGCTTCTTTTCTCCCCCATTAATAGGTCCTCCCCTCATTTTTCACCATAAAATCTAATAATGGTACTATCATCTCCACAGAAGCCCAAGCCAAACTCCTGGGAGTTATAGTAGATAATAACCTCAAATTTGATTTGCATATCAATCAAACTATCAAAACCATTAAGAAAAAACTTGGCTCCCTTTACAAGATCAAACCTTTCCTTACTCCTCTTGCAAGAACTGCTATTGCCCACTCTCACCTACTTTCTACTCTTCTCTATGCCTCTCCTATACTCACCAACTTGAACAAAAACAACAAGCTATCCTGCTGTTACAACCACATTGCTAGATTTGCCACAGGCTTGGCATATAGGACACATCATTGTCAAAACCTAAATCTCCGTGTGTGGCTCAAATTATCCACCCTATTGCAGTTCAACCAGCTCATAGTAGCACATAAAGTCCTCAACCAACCTGATAATACACCTGCACTCAAAAACATCATTAGCCCATATGGTGACCTCAGGCTACTTCGATCATCTAACAGACTACTGGTACTAACATTCAAATTCAACAACTCAGCTGGGGACGCTCTGTTTGCCAACTCCATTGGTAAAATCTGGAACATACTTCCTGCAGACCTTACCCTGGAATCCTCACTTTCTCTATTCAAAAAAAGTCTTAGAAAATATTTTAAATCTCACTAGCTATGCCCCTGCCCTAAACCTGACTGCTATACCATAACTGTATTAGTAAATCTACTTATCTTATGGTACAAATGTATGATTGTAAATTTTGCTTGCTAGACCACTGTTGTAACCTGTGTGAGCTATGTATTTACTATTACTAGAGAACTTTCTGTGTATTATGTTTTAAGTATTGTCTTGATAACTTTGTGCATTGTGTTTTGGAGCTTTTCTCCCCAGGCCTCCGCTGAAAATGGACACGTATCCAGTCGGACTATCCCAGTCAACAAATGTAAAATAAATAAATAAAAATAAATATACACATACATCTCTCTCTCTCTCTCTATATATATATATATATATATATATATATATATATATATATATATATATATATATATATATATATATACACACACACACCTGTGTGTGTGAGTGTGTGTGTGTGTGTGTGTGTGTGTGTGTGTGTGTGTGTGTGTGTGTGTGCTTGTATGTGTGTGTTAGACGTGCAGTGGTGCAGCGGTTAATGTTGTCTCCTCACTGCAAGATGTTCTCTGGTTCGATGATCAGCTGGGGTGCCTTCTCTGTGGAGTCTACATGTGCTCCCTGCATTTGTGTGGGTTTCCTCTGGGTGCTCTGGTTTCCTTCCACTTTACAAATACATGTGTCTCGAGTGTTTCTCCCTGGCCCTCTGCTGAAAATTGGCTATTTCCAAGTCAGACTTTCCCGGTAAACAAATGTTAAATAAATAAAGGTGTGTATGTGGGAGTGTGTGTGTGTGTGTGTGTGTGTGTGTGTGTGTGTGTATATGTGTGTGTGTGTGTGTGTGTGTGTGTGTGTGTGTGTGTATGTGTGTGTGTGTGTGTGTGTGTGTGTGTGTGTGTGTGTGTGTATGTGTGTGTGTGTGTGCGTGTATATATCTACTGTCTTTGAATGAAAATAGAAATACTTGCTATTTCTGGAAATTATTATTGTATCTCCACTATGTTGGGAGGGTGGCCTAATGGTTAAGGTGTTTACCTTACAAACAGAAGGTGCAGAGTTTGAGTCTCACAAGGGACAATTGGCTAGGCTTAAAATGGCTCATAAGGGCAGTTAGTCTAGTACTAATCTATGAACCTATGTGTGCATAAATATATCTACTGATGTCCTAAATGAAATCGCTGTACAGTATTAATAACAGATGGGTTTTTGTCTCTGGTTGCCATCGGAACTATCAATCCAAATCCCCTTCCTTTTTTAAGAAACCAGAAATTCATCCCTGGTTTGGCAGCTATGTCTCTAATGGACACAGGTAACCTGCAAATGGTTCACGTCCCAAGCCTATGCTTACACTTATCAAGAATATCAAAACTTGTCAGAGATTTGGGATGCATAGCTCGGCTTAAAAAGGCCCTTGTGGTTGTTAGCCTAGTAAACACCTATGAACCTATGAACCTAACAGGGATCCTAGGCCCTCTCACAAACAGAACTACCTAAGAAAAGATTTTCTGGCAACCCACGTCAGGATTCCCCTTCAGAGAGGCCTCTTTTTGGAAGCAAAACTCTGTGTCTGTCTGTCTGTCTTCCTTTCTTACCCTCCTTCTTCCTCCATTCCTCTACCCCCTATCAAAAAAAGTCTGTCTCTCTTCTGTTCAGGGAGGCAGGAACTACAGACAATTGGGTTCTCACCATTATCAAGGAAGACTACACCATGTCATGGGAAAGTATCCCCTTTCAAAAAGGGATTCCCCAGCCACTTTTCAACCAGCTCCCTTTGCCTGGGCTCATTATTTAGGACTTGTTAGCACAGGACACCATAGAAGAAGTACCATCACCCTTTATAAGAAAAGGTCTTTATTCCAGGATCTTTCTTGTGCCAAGAAAGGAAGGACAATGGAGATGTCTCCCTGTTAAACACATTCCTGAAAGTGCCTACATACAAAATGCTATCTCTCCATACCCTTCTGCCCTCAGGCCTTTTGGTGTCCCTAGACATCAAGGATGCCTATCTTCACATCCCCATTCATCCTTCTTGCAGGAAATTCCTCAAGGCATCCTCTGGCTTATCATATTTTCAGTTTACTGCTTTGCTCTTAGGTCTTTCCACTGCCCCAAGAGTTTGTACAAAGTGTCTAGCCCTTGTGGTGGCTTTCTGCTGCACTTAGGGAATTCAGATTTTTCCTTACATGAATGACCTGTTGATTCAGCCCCTGTCCGTAGACACTCTCCTCAAGCATCTACACTTCATGGTACTGCTCTTAACCTGTCCGGGATTCACCATCAATTTCAAAAAACTCATCTCTCTTCCAGTTAGGACCCAGTCGTCCTGGGTTGCAGAGCAAACACAAGCATAATGCAGGCTTCTTTTCCTCAGGAAAAGTCCAAAGTCTGGTAAGCTTTTTCCAAACCCTCTACTCACTGAATTGCAAGGGAGATCATCAGGGCTCTGGAGTTCATAGCTGCATCCATCCCAATGATTCTATTGGCCAGACTGCATATGTGGAAAATCCAGTGTACTTCAAATCAGTGTGGTCCCAGCACTCACATCCTTTGGGCACCCTAATCCCTCTGCTGCCCTTCATTAATAAGGAGTTTCTCTGGTGGGAGAAATGGGTTTCTCTCAACCCAGGTCTTCCTTTCGACCCAGCCCCTCACAACCACATTCTCCACACTGTACCTCAGACAGGGATTGGGAGGGTCTGAACAGGATCCCACAAAGTACAGGGGAAATGTCCCTCTTCTCTCCTGAAGGAACATATCAACTTGAAAGAAATGAGGGCCCTTCTGCAAGCTCTGAAGACATTTTCACACCTTTGGAAACTGGAGACTCTCCTGGTGTACACAGACAATACCCAGTGCTCTGGTATATAAACAAGCAAGGAAGCAAAGATCTTATCACATTTGCAGGTTGGCACAGGAAGTCTGGCAAATGGCCACTCAATTAAACATGACCCTTGTAGCAGCTTACATTCCATCTGTAGAGAATGTTTTAGTGGACTCTTTAAGCGGGGACCTCATGGACCCTCACAAATAGACAGTGAAAAGATAGGTATTCAAAGCAATTATACACCAGTGGGGCAATCCACAGATAGACCCTTTGGCATCTCCAGAGTATCATCAGCTCCCTTGGTTCTGCACCAGGATCCTCATCTCCTTTGGCCTGAAAGACAGAAGCCTTCTCCTTCCAGTGGACAGGGAGGTTCCTATACCCTTACCCTCCTCAGCTAGTTATTCCAGGTGTCCTCCTAAAAATCCAAAAGGACACTCCAAAACTGCTGCTCCTGGCCCCTTTCTGGCCAAGACAGCATTGGTTTCCCATCCTGTTCCAACTATCAAAGGGAAACCACTGGAAAATTCCAATATAACCAGACCTAATCACCCAACAGAAAGGTTGGCTTCTAGATAACAACCTATCCTCGTTCACTTTCACTCTGTGGAAGACTGCGTTCAGATCCCAAAAAGGCAGTTATTTTCAGAGGATGTGATACAGGTTTTACAGGAAGCCAGAAATCCTAACACTAGAAAGTCAGACACAGTCAAGTTGAAAAGATTCTCTGTTTGGTGCCACAAACACAGACTGGAACCACTTTTAACCGAGCCTCCCAATGTACTTCAGTATCTCTGTGATATTCTGCATTCTGGGTTGGTGTACTCATCCATTGAAGCCCACGTGTCAACTAATAATGCCTGTTTATCTCTTGATCTTCCTCTCATGTCCAGGTCAGAGGTCAAGCTCTTCTTAAAAGGAGTCCTGCACCTGAAGCCTCCAAGAAAACTAATTACTCCACCATGGGATCTTAATTTTGTTTTGAAAAAACTCACTCTACTCCTTTTTGGGCCAGCCCCATTTGCCATTTTAAAGAGTCTGAAGTAGAGGCACTCCTGGCTACTCCTTCCTTTCTTACTTTCCCAAGGACAGGGTAATGCTTAGGGCCAATCCTTCTTTCATGCCTAAGGTAGTGAATAAACTGTCTCTCATTCAAGCCATTCAACTACATACTTTCTTTCATAATCATCAAAATAGGGGCAAAGAATCTTACACTCTCTAGACATTCAGAGCAGCTGAGGTTATATTTGGACAAAACAAAGTTTAACAGAAAAACTTACCAACTATTTTTTTTTCTTTCTTGGATGTCAAACTGGGTCAACCAGTTTGGAAGCAAACTATCGCATCTTGGATATTGAAGACTAACTTGTTCTGCCACTTACAACATGGTAAACTTTTGCCTTCCTGCCCTAAAGCACATTCCACTCAGGCAGTTGCTTCTGATGTCTTCCACAAGGGTGTTGATGCCAGGTCCATATTGAAAGCTTCCACTTGGTCCTCTGTGCACACTTTCACCAAGCACTACAAAACTGATACCTTTTCCAGGTCTAGTGCTGCCTTTGCCAGATCAGTTCTCTCTAGTCTCAAGGACAGTTCACTCTAGCCATCCTCTCCAGTTTTGTCTTCTCTCTTTAGCTCTGGGAATTATCCATCTGCTATGAATACTGCAACAGTGATTTCATTTAGGACATAGTACAGCTGTGTAAGAACTTACAGTAGCAGTAGATGTCCTACTGATTAATGTTGCAGCATTTTTCCCTCCCATCTTCCCCTCTGCTCTCTTACCTATAGATTATACATGCATATATCCCTTCCTGGGGGTTTCCTACTTGTTCGAGCTATGCCCTTCCTAGCTGACGAGTGTCCTCTCTCAGCTGTCTTCAGGTTGCTGGCTTGGAGATGGTCCGAGGATCTCATGCGTACATCCACTTTTATATCTTGAAGCACACGAAATAAGGTCACATATCAGGCATATGCCCTTGGGATGGTAAAGCTTTGGCACCCTAGCCAACATCAGCGATGAAAACCCATCTTATATGAATACTGCAACAGTGATAAGAAGGACATCTACTGTTATGGTAAGTTCTTACACAACTGCACTTTCCATGTGTAAAATGGAAATGTTATGCTATTACTGGAATGTCTTAAGTACTCTAATTTAATATTATGAACTGTATCATAACATATGCATACGCACTTGGGAGCTCCCCCTGCCTGCCAGGCCACATCTTAAATATGAAAGTTCACAGAAGGGTCAACCTAGTAAACCTAAGTAGACAGACATACATACATTTATACATACATGCATACAATCATGTGTTTTTTGTGTGTGTCCATCAGGTAAATGACTTTTTCTCAATGTACAATCTGCTTCTTAACCTCTGCTACATACTTGTAGGTTGTACTTGCATAAAGAGTGTTAAAATACAGCCCATGAGTGAATATACAGGATGAAAGTTAATGTTGATCCAAATTCTCTAGACGGAAAAAAGTAGTACAGATGTCAGTGTACTATACCAGAAACTAATTTTCCTATCTATTTTTTACTAACATGAAAAAGTTGGAGAAGAAACAAAGTAACAGAATTCATTTTTCATTATCACATTTTATATATGTTTTATATTTGCCCATTCGTACCACATTCTCTAACCCACAGAAAAGACAGATAAAGACTATAACTCGATGAAAAGTTGCATATAGCTTTTCTTTTTTTTAATTCCCCATCATAATTGCTCAGTGTCTTGACCACCTTCACCCACTGTCCCATTCATTCCAGCTCTGGGAAGACCGAGGCATCCCTGGGCTAGGTAATAGTCCTACAACCCATTCATTCCTACCTGGAGTGCCTTACTAGCTACAATTGTTCCCCTGATGGCAAGGGTCATGTGGTAGGGAGTGAGCCATCTTACTTGTCCAGAAGGGAGGCTTATCCTACCTCATTGTACAATTCCCCACTCCTTTACAGCAACAGGTCAATGAGCACCACTTTCATACTGCTGGTTACAGTAATTGTGCTGCCACATGCTCTCTTAGTTTGCATGCATGCATGCAGGCAGGCACTGTGCACTTCAGGGGTGCAACAACTAGTGTTCCTACTAGGTGCCACTTAAGTGGTGAATCACAACTGCCTCCTTCACTCCAGGATGGGCAAGCCAGCAGTGTCCACTAACTCCTACCCACCCCTGCCAGCTACTACATGCACCTGAGCTGCTAGTCAAGCTTTGGGTCATTCATGTAGCACCTAGTGCTTTGTCCTTTCACACAACAGTGCATGTACCTTTTCAGATCCTCTGACTGTAGTTCTTTCCTCTAGTCTTACAATCACTTAACACCTGACTATCTCCACTGATAAATAAGCAATGTAAATGCACACTATATAAAAGGATTAGTGAGGGTGGCCATAGGCCCAGTGTAGTTTAGCATATGAGGAAAAACTTCAAAATTTTCACTTTCACTTGCTTTTCTGGTGTGTCCAAGCAGCCAGCCATTATATGTGCAACACGTATCTCCCCACTCCTTAGTTATGCCCATCTGGCTTGAGCACATGCAGCCATAGTAGCACCACCTCACAGAGTGAATTGACACGTACCTGCTACAAATTATCTATGGATCTATCCATGAAGCGGTATAGATCCTGCCACTGAAGAATCTGTCTTGTACTGCATGTGCACCATCTTAAATCTTGTCCTTTCCTTAGTTGCAGAAGTATGACCACATGGTGCTCAAAACTTGCTCTCCAAGGGGAACCCCTGAAAAGCTCACACAACAGTGTATGATAAAGAATTGATCTATGCCTCTCTGCCATCAGATTGGCAAAATTCTTCTAACTTGGTAGAATATTTTAAAATTAACACCAGACATCCTTCCCAGTGCAAGATAATAATTAAAGATAATAATTCCCTGTTTGACAGCAAAAGACATTCCTTACCTACTTATTAAGCATAATTAGTCTGTGTGGGAGATTTGTTAGACTTCCTGTTGTTAATTTTGCAAGTGTGTACTATCTCACATAAGAATGTAGGTACATAGGAGCAATAGTAGGCAAATGATCATGGAGGACCATAAGATGCCTAGCCATATACATATTTAACCCTATTCATGGCAGACTTTAACTACCTATCTATAGACTCGGAAATATGCCCTGCCTCAAACTCACAGGCACAATGTTTCCTGGATGTTATTGACACACATACCCTGGGCAGATAATGCGGGCTATAGCCGGAGGTTCAAACACACTGGACCTAGTACTCACCAACAGGGGGGGGGGGTACTGCACCCCCTAATGTCACAGCCTCACTGGTAAAGTTGGATAACAAAGCCGTCTCCCTTATAATAAAAATCAACTTGGTAAACCAAATTAAACCTGTAACACTTAGGAACTATTCTAAAGCAAACTACATCCTACTGAGCGACAGTTTGTCAAAATTCAGTGCCCCACCTAAACCCCAAGATCATAGTAACCTATGCAGAATTGTTCGCAGAAACTACTCAGTGGCTGCATACAGGCTGCTGTACCATAACAAACACCAAAAGCAAACCACGTTGGTGGAATCCCAATCTTAACAGGGTATATAACAAAAAAAAAAAAGTCATGGCCAAAATCAGAAAGAGCTATTCTCATAAAGACAAGAGCTCACTTATTAAACTAAACAAGAAGTTAAGAGGATTAATTAAGTCCAACAAGGCTAGCTACAAAGACAGGATAGCTTCTCAGGCTAAAGGCAACCACAAAGCCTTCTTCAAGTCTGTCCAAAACCTTAAAGGTAAAGCCTTGCAGTTTGCTGAATTGGTGGTAAATGGCACCATCTTCACTGAGCAGAGAGACATAGTGAATCTACTGCTTGACAAATTCAACTCAGCTTCACCCCTCCACTCCCCCTACTACCTCCTGTGAAATCTCTTTTTGCATCCCCTTCCAACTGTCAGCAGAAAGCAGGGTTTGATGGAGTTTGCCAAGTCCAAAAACTCTGCCCCTCACAATATTCTGCGCTGTTTTCTAAATAGCTTTAACATGACCTTTCAGTACCATTTGAGGCACCTTTCAAATACAGCCTCAGAAAAGGTTACATACCAAGTGAATGGAGGACTTTTTCACCCCAGAAGCTACAGCCCCATCAGCCTAACAAGTCTAATACTCAAAGTCATGGAACGGATTATCATGGAAATGATCAACAAGGATGTTGGCAACCTACAGACACTGGACCCATCCCAGACTGGCTTTGTCAAGCGACGGTCTTGTATACTTAACCTAGTAGACAACTTCAAGAGGGTCATCAAGGCAATGGATGTGGGGAAGATGGTGCATACCATTTACTATGGTATAGATAAGGCATTAGATATGATCCTCAACTCAGATATTGTTAGCAAACTCACCAAATAAGGCATAAATCCCTACATAACTCACTGGATTGCCATCTGGCTCACAGCTTCAACCCAAGAATTCAGGATTGGTGAGACTACCTCAACCAAGAAACCAGTCACCAATGGAGTAACTCATGGATCCATGCTGGGCCTGCTCCTGTTTGGCATCTACATTTTAGAAATCAAACCAATGTCAAGGACCTCTGGCTCACTGAGTTTGCAGATGACTGTAAATTGGGAGCTATCATATATTCCCCTCATGACACTAACATCCTACAAAAGGGCCTAACACAGACAAATGACTGGTGTCAAAGCCATAGATTAAAACTAAACATCAAGAAGTGCATTATAGTTTGCTTTGGGAAAACACCCACACAAGCCACTTACTCCAGCGATAAAACAGCTCTAAGAGTTGACCTAGTAATTAGGAATCTGGGAACATATGTAGGTGATAATATGACCCTCTACCAACATGTAGCCAAGATAGTAAGAAAATCATTCCATGCTACCCAAATTATAAGTAAAGGTATAGCATCCGGGTCCAAGGAAGTCATAATACCACTTTATTTGGCCCTTATCAGATCCATCATTGAGTACAATGCCCCCTTCGACATATACTTGACAAGGCATTTGCAGCAGTTGGAATGCCCACACAGGCACTTCACCAGGAGAATACATGGTATTAACACACTGTCCTAGGCAGATCACATTAAAGCCCTATCTCTATACTCAGTCTCCTACAGGTTTTCAAGAGGTGATCCATGCCTGTCATATAAGGCATCCTTAGATCCAGTCCTGATAGTAGATCTTTTTTACATTAGCAAAACAAACAGCACTAGAAACACTAGATCCATTTTATTGTCCCGAGAAGAATTTGCATTGCTGCAAATGTCTGAAACTTTGTGTGACATTCTTCATTTTTGAAATGTATCTGAATGGGAACAAAGTGGAAAGCCCCAGAGCTAAAGAGTCATTACTAAACCAGTATCTAAGTATCTCTATGTGCTATTAAAAGCAGATGTGGTTCTTAATTTCTGAGATGGATTACCTCCTTTTCTTAAGTTAGTATCCTGTTGCATCCCTTAGGAAGTTGATCTATAGAGTTAATGCTTCTACCTAGCTGCTGAAGTCAAAAGTTAAGTGCACCATATCCAATAAAATACTGTTAAAGTTATGGAGTCCAGGAATCTATCCATGTCTACTTCCTTCCCACAGTAAACTTACATAGCTATGCCATTTCTATGATGCAAAGCTAGTACTAAATTATATTTTATGAAACACAAATGTAGTGCTGCATTGTTTTTATGAAAATCTTGTGTTTGTTTTTCTAATCATAACTACGTAAAACAAGGAAAATGCATTCATTACTTAATCAGAATGTATATTCTCCTTTGATTTTTTTAAAGCACAGACTGCTGTCTGTCTATTTAAATGCTGTGTGTTTGTTCATTAGTCCCCTTAATATTGAAGTAACAGTACTAAAGTTCTTAATATAACATCAGCCCTTTTCCCATTTTTTCACATGGTGTTGGGGTATCACTTCACCAGTGACAAACATCTGGAGCCAAGGTTTACACCACCAGGTGGCTAGTCCTGCTGTGGTACTTATTCCACGCTGCACACTTGCATGGAAACTTATACCTATGGTTAGTTTACAGTGTCCAATCCACTTACTGCATGTCTTTGGAATGTGGGAGGAAACCAAAGCAGCCAGAGGAAACCCATGCAAACACAGCTGAGAATCAAACTGGGGAACCTCTTAATGTAAGGTGACAACAGTGTCATTCCCAAAAGACTTCTTATTCCATTTAAACTTGTTGGAGATGAAACTTTATAGAGTGTCTTTCTTTGAGGTGATGACATCACTTCTGAAGCAAAAATGAAACCATAAAATGATTATATCTTTATTAAACTCCCATTTGCCTTTTTGTCAATCTATGCTGCCTTAATTATTCCACTACTTGATTTACTGATTTATCATTGTCTACATCTTCTTATTTGAGAATATGTTATTATTATAATTCTCACTGTTTGAAATTCTCTGAATTATCTGTTGATTTGCATTCTGAAGTAACTCCATTAAAGACCTTAGTTCGACTGTGCCATGTCCTGGCTGAGACTGTTATGGGTGGAGAAGGTTGTTATTCTGTGGCTCTCTGCATCAGGGGTTGGTGTTATCCTGATTTGAAATCCAGTTGATGAATCTGTTTATATTACCTTCTTTGCTTGTCACATGGTTGTTTTGGCAAAGGAAGTGTTACTAAACGTAATCAACACTGGTGACAGCCCTGTGGCCTTTTTGATAATGTCCATTTTCTCTAATTTTTTAAAGCATCTTCCACCTTCTGTTCAAAATGATATGGTACACTGCCATGTGCCTATGCTATGCTGACTTCAAAGACTACACAATATATAATTTAATCTGGGATTTTCATTTCCCAGTACCTTGGAACAGGTCCTGGTACTTTTTCTGCACATTATCTATGCTGGTGCTGCTTTGTAAGGACACCAAATTCAATATTTGGATAATATCTAATAACTTTGTGCTGGAAAACACATTAATGGTGAAGCTTTTCTTTAACATGTGACGTACTGTACTACCTCCTACATTGCTTGTTTTAATTTTTGTTGTAAAATGTCACACAACTGGTAAAGGAACCAGCTGAATTATTCACAAATCTGGTCCCAAGACAATTTCTTTGGTGTAATTTGCTGCATGTGTGCTCACTAGCTCTTTTAATAGATGCACCTGAATCAGTAAGCATATTTTTTGTAAAGTTCATTCATATCACAATTACATTAAATTCATTTTTTTTAGTTTGTGGCAGAGGTTTAAGACTATGTGTTGTGAGATCTAGACCCAACAACAGTCTTGAGTTTGATTCTTATAACTTCCATTTGTCTACAATGTGATTCTGAACAAGTTACTTAACCAGACATTGGTAGCTCCTGAAAAGGGACACTATGTACAGCAGGCTTACATTAAGAAATATTATTTATTTATTCATCTTGGTATACCATTTCTTCAGTTACACAAAAAGAGTTTGCAGGGTTGACTACATGTTAATCTTGTACAGTATGTAAATAAAAAAAAAACAGACTGTTTGCTATTCATGCATTTCAATCTAGAAAAAAGCTATCCTTTTTTTGGACCCAATTTTTTTAAAAACATGTTTTTTCACACATATTTGTTACTAGACATTAATTTCATTTGTACCGAATTATTTTCTATTTGTACATAGTCCAATCTACAAATGTATGTCTCTTTAGAAGTATCTAGTGGAATTGCCACCAGAGACAACTACATACCCAGAAATTAGAAACATTTATGCTTTCGCATACCAACATTGTCTTGCCATAAACATATTAAAAATAGTGACCATTCTTGCTCAATTTTTTACATATCTTTACTCTCTCTTGTATAGCTTTAATAAAGCAATTTTAAGTCATCTCTTGTATAGCTTTACAGTTTAACAGGTTGTAAATACAATTTAATACTAATAACTAGCATGATAGCTATTAGCAACTTGCAAAATATATTATCCTGTCAGGTTTAATCTGTTTACCAATATTTCTAATGCACTAATACCTGTTTTTCCCTCCCCCTGAAAAGTATTGTCAAGAAGGAATGAGATATTTCTGCCTGTAGCTTTATTTTATACCCTTTTGCAATACTGCTCACACAGTCAGTGTAAAACTGAGAAAGTACCCCTCCCCCTGTAGTATTGCACTATTGTTTATTTGCTTTATAATGTATGTCAGCCCAACACTTTGGTTATATATATGCTTTATTGTGTTATTAAACTATAGACCTTTGTCTGATTTGATCATTTTTTGGCTGTTTTTAATGACAGAATATATTTTTTCTGTTGCGTTTGCTCTACTACTAGTAGTTATTTGTACCCTCCTGTATACTTTATTTGAACTGTATGTATACTATAACCCATCTGTTGGCTGTACTTGATGTAACTGAGGTTTTTTACTTTTATCAGTGACATATATGCACAATTGTGATGTTTTATTATAATTACCAAATAATGTTGCATGTGAACATTTTAACAATTATGTTTTAATAACAATAAGTTTTTAGAAAAACTCAAGCCACTTGTTTGGCAATCAGTCTTGTTTCTTATATTTACAAACTCCTCGGTGGTCCGATCCGACCATATCTACTAACCCTTGATATCCACATCCCACCCCCACCCCCCATTAAGGAAACCACAGTAAAAAATTTCTCCAAAGCCAAATTCATGCTTCCTAAGACAGAAGTGGTGAACTTCATGACACCTATGCAGATGGACAATACAGTTACAACTGCTGAATCCTACACAAATGCACTCTATAAGCACTTGCAGGAGTGCATGGATCGCGTTATCCCAAACAGAACCAAGACGCTATCCTCCAAAAAAAGGAAGCCAATCTGGTGGTCCCCTGCCATAAACAAACTGTACAACAGAAGGAAAAACTGTTGCAAAAGAGAGTAAAATCCCATGAGTGCAGGAGCTCCCTGGTCAGCCTCAGTAAGAAGCTGAGATCCCTTATAAGATCGTCCAAAGCTAGCTTCGAGAACAAAATCGCCACTAATTCCAAGGACAACCACAAAGCATTCTATAGCTATAATAAACACAAAAAAGTTGTCTGTATGCCCAAACTGTCACTGATAACCAAAAG
>NC_056733.1:1086056300-1086058800 GCF_019279795.1 Protopterus annectens | reverse complement strand
CTTATTTTTTAACTTGATTAATTTATTCTTTTGCAGTCACAGAATTTAATTTATGACTTACTTATTTATTAACTCTTTGCACCTCTTGAATTAACTCTTTACTTTTATTGATTATTTTATATCAAAAGATCAGAGATAGACTAATATCTATAAGAGACAAGAACCATGTGCCACTCCAAGCATTTATACACTGCTGAAAATATACAGTTTCAATGTCATTTTAACCATAACATTGTGCTCATGTCTCTGAACTGCCCATTAACATCTTGGATGACAGTGAACTGAACATAAAGTACTGAATTGGGTTTAGATAATAAATATTTGAATGTAATTGTTTCAGTATATTTAATAGTTGAGGATTTAAAAAAAAACATGATGTATATACACTAAAGAATGTTATGTACATATTAGTCCATTAGCTATGTGAATACAATGATTAATTTTCCTTTAACTGGGGTAACCAATAAGACTACAACTTAAAACTAGTGATAATATTACAACCTGACAAATTACTTTTGAACTTATTATAATGTATCCTGTACAGTATGTATTTACACAGACTGTTTGCTATTCATGCATTTCAATCTAGTAGCTATCCTGGACCCAATTTTTTTAAAAACATGTTTTTTCACACATATTTGTTACTAGACATTAATTTCATTTGTACCGAATTATTTTGTATTTGTACATAGTCCAATCTACAAATTTATGTCTCTTTAGAAGTATCTAGTGGAATTGCCACCAGAGACAACTACATACCCAGAAATTAGAAACATTTATGCTTTTGCATACCAACATTGTCTTGCCATAAACATATTAAAAATAGTGACCATTCTTGCTCAATTTTTTACATATCTTTACTCTCTCTTGTATAGCTTTAATAAAGCAATTTTAAGTCATCTCTTGTATAGCTTTACAGTTTAACATGTTGTAAATACAATTTAATACTAATAACTAGCATGATAGCTATTAGCAACTTGCAAAATATCTTATCTTGTCAGGTTTAATCTGTTTACCAATATTTCTAATGCACTAATACCTGTTTTTCCCTCCCCCTGAAAAGTATTGTCAAGAAGGAATGGGATATTTCTGCCTGTAGCTTTATTTTATACCCTTTTGCAATACTGCTCACACAGTCAGTGTAAAACTGAGAAAGTACCCCTCCCCCTGTAGTATTGCACTATTGTTTATTTGCTTTATAATGTATGTCAGCCCAACACTTTGGTTATATATTTGCTTTATTGTGTTATTAAACTATAGACCTTTGTCTGATTTGATCATTTTTTGGCTGTTTTTAATGACAGAATATATTTTTTTCTGTTGCGTTTGGTCTACTACTACTGGTAGTTATTTGTACCCTCCTGTATAATTGATTTGAACTGTATGTATACTATAACCCATCTGTTGGCTATACTTGATGTAACTGAGGTTTTTTTACTTTTATCAGTGACATATATGCACAATTGTGATGTTTTATTATAATTACCAAATAATGTTGCATGTGAACATTTTAACAATTATGTTTTAATAACAATAAGTTTTTAGAAAAACTCAAGCCACTTGTTTGGCAATCAGTCTTGTTTCTTATATTTACAAACTCCTCGGTGGTCCGATCCGACCATATCTTCTAACCCTTGATATCCACATCCCACCCCTACCCCCCATTAAGGAAACCACAGTAAAACATTTCCCCAAAGCCAAATTCATGCTTCCTAAGACAGAAGTGGTGAACTTCATGACACCCATGCAGATGGACAATACAGTTACAACTGCTGAATCCTACACAAATGCACTCTATAAGCACTTACAGGAGTGCATGGATCGCGTTATCCCAAACAGAACCAAGATGCTATCCTCCAAAAAAGGAAGCCAATCTGGTGGTCCCCTGCCATAAACAAACTGTACAACAGAAGGAAGAAACTGTTGCAAAAGAGAGTAAAATCCCATGAGTGGAGGAGCTCCCTGGTCAGCCTCAGTAAGAAGCTGAGATCCCTTATAAGATCCTCCAAAGCTAGCTTCGAGAACAAAATTGTCACTAATTCCAAGGACAACCACAAAGCATTCTATAGCTATAATAAACACAAAAAGTTGTCTGTGTGCCCAAGCTGTCACTGATAACCAAAAGAACGGCACAGCAAATCAGCAAGTAAAAGTTTAATGACACTCCACACGTAAAATTACCGCGCAAGCAGAACCAAACAGAAAATAATGCTGCCACAATTTCCAAACACGTTTTCATCAGTATTCACTTCTTCAGAAATGATTCTGAAGAAGTGAATACTGACGAAAACGTGTTTGGAAATTGTGGCAACGTTATTTTCTGTTTGGTTCTGCTTGTGCGGTGATTTTACGTGTGGAGTGTCATTAAACTTTTACTTGCTGATCGCTGTGCCTTTCTTTTGGTTATCATTCTATAGCTATGTCAAGAATCTTGATGGCAACACCCATATCTGCTCTGAGTTACAGCACAAAGGCAAGAAAATTACAGAACCAACTGATA
>NC_056733.1:1085633800-1085673800 GCF_019279795.1 Protopterus annectens | reverse complement strand
CAGTACAACAAATGGGTGTTGTACTGAACATCCGTGCAGTATTCACAGACCTTAGGGTTAGGGCACGGGTCATAGCAAGGGGATAGCCCGTAGCACTATCCCCTTACCATGACCCGTGCCCTAACCCTAAGGTCCGTGACAACTGCAGCACAGCGAAGGACATAGCAATGTCCTCCACTATGGTGCGATAGTCATGAACCTTAGGGTTAGGGCATGGGTTAGGGTAAGGGGATAGCTTTACTAACTATCCCCTTACCCTAACCCGTGACCTAACCCTAAGGTCCGTGACTGTCACACCATAGTGGAGGACATAGCTTGTTTTTTATGTCCTCCACTGTGCTGCGGTGTTTTCGGTGAAGTGCACTTACGCAAAAGTGAACTTTCGCAGAAGTGAGGCTTCCTATTACAAGTTCAAAGTAGTGAACTTTTGTTCTTGTAATAGGAATATATATATATATATATATATATATATATATATATATATATATATATATATATATATAGGTTTACTATCAAAACCTTGAAAGGCATTCCATCGAGTAATGACTTACTCGACAAATAAACTTGAAATTACAAACATCAGAAAGGCACAAAGACAAAACTGGTAATGCTGACAAGTACATTTTCGACATAGTCGACATTACCCAGCATACCTTACTGGCCAGACATGTCTAATGTTTTGCAGGGGGGCAAGAACCCCTGCATCCCACATGTGGGAGGCTGCGCCCCTCCACTCTCTCTGCTAATTATATATACAAAATCTGAGATCGCACTACAGTGAAGAAATGGGTACATTTCCCGATTCCGACTGTAGTGCGATCTCCATGCAGAGCATTGGTATCGAGTTCACAACAGCAAATGCACACTAGCATTTGCGGTTTTGAAGTCGATCATTTTTGGTTGATTTTTATGCACATTTGCAAACTCCATTTCGAACATGTGCATCTTGATACCCTGCACTTCTGCATTTCGTCAAAGTGATAGTAAATATACATATATCTTTGTTTTCTTATTTTTTTGTATTGTAAATTTTTTCATATCCAGATGCCTTTGCCTGTGTTTCTCTTCAAATATCTTGGTGTTGTTCTTTTTGTATTGATTAGTTTTGTTTTCTCCTTTGCATAAGTATTGCACTGTATTAAATCTCTTTCTCTTTCCCATGTCCGTATATCTTCTTCCGATGTCTCCTGCTCCTCCTGTGTCTCCTTACTTGGGGGACTCATTTTTCCATCATGCTGTGATATAACCTGTGTTTGACTTTCTACACTAAATCTGTCATTTCACAGGTATTACATAATGTTTGCTTCTATTTTTTTAACTTCTACTTTACAATCTTCTATTCTGCATTCCCCCTTTGTGATCTTGTTTATGTATTGTGAAGTTTTCCATATATGGGTGAAATTGCCTGTATTTCTCTTCAACTATATTTGGGTCTGCTTTTTTTTATTGATTAATATGACTTTCTCCTTTGCATAAACATTGTACCATATCAGATCTATAACTCAAACTGCTTTCTCAACTACTGAGAACTGGATGCTTCAAAACCATCTCTCCCTAAATGCCAATAAATCTAAAATCCTCCTATTCACCCTTTCAAAATCTATCCTTCTTGACAAAACCTCCTTCAAAATTATCAGCCATGCTAAATCCACTATAGAAATTGTCCCTTTTGCTAAACTTCTTGGGGTTACTATTGATGAGAATTTAAAATTTGATACCCACATTCAACTAAATATTAAAAAAACACATCAGAAACTTGGCATGCTGTACAGAAACTCACACTTCCTCTCCCCCTTAACTAAACAGACCCTGGCCTCAACCTACTTACTACCCTCTCTGATGTATGGTGCTCCCTTACTAACCAACTTTTAAACTAGAAAGCTGCTACAACAAAATCTCAAAGTTCGCAACCTCATCCAAATTCTCTACTCACCACTGTATACACCTTCATCAGCTGAAATGGCTAGGACTTCCCAATTACCTGAACTACCTCCAATTCTGTACAGCCCACAAGCTTATTTTCAAATGTAATGCATGTCCAGCACTTGCTAACATTTTACCTTCATATACCCCTCTCAGACCCCTAAGATCTGCCCTCCAAAACCTAATCTCAGTGTATAAACCAAACCGTCCTGCTGGGCAGCTACTTCTATTCGTTACCTTAGCCAAAAAAATGGAACTCCCTTACTCCATCTCTATGAAGCTCTGAAAACTTTGAACTCTTCAAAATCCAGCTCCATTTTCACCTCTCCCATAGCTGGAAGTGCAATTGCATACTACCTACCTAACTTATCACATCCAAAGTCCCATTCCCCTTACTTACCAGGGATCTATTCCCCAATAACTACTCTCAGATCACTATCTAACATTTCTAGTCTACGAACAAATTCTACCCTCTACAACTGTTCTCAACCTACAAACATGTAAATATGTAAGATATACTGTATATATATATATATATATATTGCAGTCCAACTGTTCTTACTTGCCATTTTATACCCACAAGATGCTTACTGCGCCTTTTATTACTATGTATTGACTCTTGTTCACTTTGAACTATGTTGCTTCTACTTTGTACTATGTTTTCTGAATTATGTACTACTTTGTAATATGTATTCTGAATTATGTAGTTTATACTTGTATTATGGAGCTATTCTCCCCTTTTAGCAACTATGTATTAAATTGTTTGACTTTGAACTATGTATCTTTTACTTTGTACTATGTATTCTGTATTATGTAGTTTATACTTTGTACTATGGAGCTTTTCTCCCCGGGCCTCCACTGAAAACGGGCTCTTAGAGCCCAGTGGACCTCCCTGGTCACCAAACTGGAAATAAATAAATAAATCAGATCTCCCTTTCTTTCTCATGTCCATTTATATTTTTTATAACTTTCAAAAATTTATAGATTTTGTTCATTATATTTTCGCACTTCCTCAGTTGCTTCTTTTTCCAAATGGCCCAAGGTTTTTTGGTCTATATAATGTTTTTCACAAATCTGTTGTATTAATGAACACATATTTGCATTTGAAGCTTTTGACAGATTTTCTTGTGCAGGTATTTTTCGTTCCTCTAAATTGTCACTTAATCTTTTTGTGTATCTTCTGCCTGGAAATTCTGGCTACTGTCAGTATAAAGCTTTGGATGATGTAACAATGTAGTTGTGCTATTTATTTTTCTAGTGTAGATGACATTTGGGAACTAGCACTGACATAGATCCATTTTCAAGTGCATGGGTGCAGGGCACACGTGAGTCTGAGTAACTATGTGTGCAGTCAGCTCTTTCCATAGCACACCAGTGAGCAACTGGCTTGCAGAATCAATGACAAAGTATCTGCACATGCGAGATTCACATATAATAACTACGACTTGAACTTGAGAAGTAGTTATGCATATAGAGTATGTTAGCAATAGTTGACAGATACTGTGGAGTTCAGAATGTAGTTTATATTGGAAATGTTGTGTTATAACTTTTATAATATTAAGGACGGCTGCTATTGCCTTCCAGGTTTGTGAGATAAGTGATGAGTAAATGTGGGTCTATGCTTAAATTTTATTTATTTATTTTTATTTTATTTTACATTTGTTGACCGGGGGTGTCTGACTGAGCCGAAAAGGCCCCTTTTCAGCAGAGGTCTGGGGAGAAAAACTCCACAAAGAAAAATTACAGACACATTTAGTTATTTAGACATGATCAGGATACACATAAATTACAAGAGACGTGTTTTTACAGTGGTATGCAGCACATAAACAGTTACAGTGGACAGAACAAACAAAAAAATATTAATTTTAAAAATAAAGATAATTAATAGATTTGTGGTGTACAGCTGAAATTTGGAACATAGGTGGAATACATACACAGTATACAGGTACAGTACATACATTGTAGATTAGCCAGTGTTTGTGAGTAAGATTGAAAACTATCATCAAGTGCACTAGATTTTGTATGTATATGTTATCCGCTTTCACTAGCCTGGGGAGCAATCATGGCACTGTCAACTTTGCTTGAGATGTTGCCTGATGAGGTCTTTAAAGGAGGCTTTGGATGATGTGTTTTGAATGCTAGTAGGGACAGAGTTCCATTTTTTTATCCACTGAACTACTATAAAGTGCATCTCCAAAGCTATTGTAGCTGTTGGTGACTTCTAGTAGTAGTTTGCTTGATGATCTAAGAGGCCTTTTGGCTGAGTGATGTTGTACTAGGTCTTTGAGAGCAGGACACTTATTGGGGAGGTAATAGATAGAATGACAGAGGCAGAGCTGATTGTAGGTTAGGAGGTTGGGCAGTTCAAGCCAGTGGAGCTGTCTCAAAGCAGTACAGTGATGAATTCTATATGAGCAATTTGCAGCAAAGCGGGCAATTCTGTTATAGCAGGCTTCCATTTTGCCTAGTTCAGTTTTGTTGAGATTAGTCAGAATGGGAGATGCATAGAGTAGGGTGGATAGAAGTTGGGAGCGAGCAATGGGTGATCTTGTGTTGTTGGTAAGAAATGGTTTGATATGGTAGAGTGACCCCAGTTTGGCATGTACTTTTTTAATAGTTAAATTGAGATGACTATCAAATTTTAGGTGTGAGTCTATGGTTATTCCCACTAGCTTAGCCTGTGCCACTGGAGCAATTGGAGTAGCATTTGTGGAGTAGATAGTGAATTGACTGTTAGTGTTTTTGTTAGAACTGGTTATAATCATAAGCTGAGTTTTCTTTGGATTGAGGATAAGTTGGGCTTTGGTAAGGTAGTTTTCAATGTCAGAGAATGCTAGCTGAGTTGTTTGCAGGAGGGTGGGAATGTTTTGTGCAGCACAGATTAAGGTAGTGTCATCTGCATACTGAATTATAGATGCATGCTGTGTGGAGGTATGGAGGTCATTTGTGAAGACTGTGAATAGTAGTGGTCCTAAGATAGAACCCTGTGGGACTCCTATTGTTATGGGCAGCTGAGGAGAGAGAGAATTTTCCCATTTCACAGCTTGGTACCTGTCAGTTAAGTAGCTTTGGAATGAGGTAAGATTGGAATTTGATAGATGATATTGGTTTAGTTTGTTTAGCAAGATGTGGTGTGAGACTGTGCCAAATGCTTTGGACATATCCAAAAAAAGAGTTGACACTTGTAGGCCTTCATTTTTGAGATGGTTTACTGTGTCTGTGAAGCAGAGGAGGGCTGTAGTGGTACTATGGGCAGGTCTGAAACCATGCTGAGTAGGTGACAGGATGTTGCTGTCTAGGAGATAGTTTAGCATCTGGGTATGGATGCATTTTTCTAGGATTTTGGCCAGGGGGGGAGAGTAAAGCAATGGGTCTGTAGTTACTAAGTTCAGTGGGGGTCTCGCCTTTATGTATGGGTGTAACATAGGATATTTTCCAGAGTTTGGGCACATAGTTTTCAACAATTGATCTGTTCATGAGAGTGGAGACTGGGATAGCAATAGCATCTGCTGTGAGTTTCAAGAAATAGCTGGGGAGTAGGTCGGCTGCTGTTGATGAGGTTTTTAGTTTGGAGAGCATGCTTTTGATTGAAGTGGTGGAAACTGTTTTGAGGGTAAAGCTTGCATTAGTGTTACTTGTGTTGGGGGCCATATTGAGGAAGGAACTGTCTTGTGATACTAAGGATAGAATTGAGTTCACAAAGTGGGAGATGAATTGTGTTTTGATGGGAACTTTAGTGTCAGGGGTGGTTGGTTTGGGGGTAGCCTTTTGGGTGGATGTAGTAAGAATCTTTGTATTCAACATCTTTGTATCATGTATAGTAAGGGTTAAAATGTGAAATTGCATTGTGTGCAAAGAAGCAAGTTAAAATAAGTTGTTTTTCTTATAAAGAATTTGCTGACCAAAGAGGAATGCACAGATGTTACCTTGGTCCAGGCACAAGCTTATCTTGTGCCTGACCTCTGACCATCTAAGGCTCCAGTATGTGAATTTATAGCCTTGACTGAAATTCCTTGTCTGGTAACCAGCTACTGTGTACGTGCAGAGAAGGGTATAAAAACCCATGTGAAGTGTACAGAAATTAGACTGCTGACATACCATGTACTTTGTAGCATGTCTCCATGCATGTAAAATAAACCTTTTTGCTTATTTTTATCTGCGTGATTCTTCCAGTATATGTTAAGAGTATTAAAATCTTTTGACATTTCTGGCGCCCAAGAACGTGGGGCCACCTCTCCACAGTACGAATTGCATAAGAGGGACTGAAAAACCTGTACAGGAGGGGAGAACGAATCTCGGGCTCCCTTGAACGGAAAGACCTCCGACAAAAAAGTCGTACGTAGAGGCCAGTCACTCTTAGATTCGATCCATGGGACGGTGACGAACGGGGCGGAAGAACTGCAGAAAGGTAAGCGTAACATTTTTTTCTTTCTTTTTGTATTGTTCTCTTTTTAAAAGAACAAAGGGACTAGTCATAAGGGAATCGTCTTTTGGTTTAATTTTACAAAAGAACGGTAGAGATCTCAGGAAAAGGAAACTAATTTTTCTCTCAGATTAAAAAAAATGGGAAAAGAGAGTAGTTGCTGTAGTTGCAGCGACCGCTCAAACAAAAGAACCGAGGATGAACAATATATGTTCAACCTACATCCAAATAATTTAAAATTTCTAAAAAAAATGGAAAAAAGATTATGAGTTTAGTGGAAATCTAAACAAATTAGAATGTCAAAATTTGGTAAAAAGTTTACGTAAGGATGCAGGAAATAAGGTTAAAGATCAAAAGAGAATAGGATTTCTCCAGGCTCAGAAGTGGTTAGAGGAAGCTAATAAAAAATATAGGGAACAGCTTCAAAACAAAAAAACTGGTGACTCGAGTGCAAAAGATACATTTTTCATCCAAAAGGACGATAATGAAACATCTGCCGTCTGTCGCAAGGCGACGGCCCCACCCTTATATCCAAACCCGGAAACCCTTAAAACCAGTCCACCTCAGTATCAGGAAAGTGAAGAAGTGGGTCAAAGCAAAACCATACCTCCCGTAGTTTTACAAAAGCAGGCGGATGACACTCTGGACCTACAAACCCATAGTATAGACAAATCAGAATGGAAACAAAAGGAAACCAAAGTCAATTCGGCGTCCACAGAGTATCCCCTCATAGAAGTAGCAAATCCATGGCGAATGCGTCGACAGGGTCCCACCATTTTAGTTTATCGACCCTGGACGCGGGAAGACATTCAAAAAGCCGTAGAAGGAATACCACACCCTAGGTTAGATATGACCAAGTTTTGTGAAGACGTCGCAGGCATGATAGAAAGTTATAAGCTAAATGCTGTAGAGTTGGAACAAGTAGTTCGACAAATTTTGGGTCCCGACTGGCACTTGGTCTGTGGGGACTGGGATCCCATAACCAGAGTAGATAATAAGCCACTTGCCCACAATTTGGACTCATACCAAAAGCAGGTCAAGGATTTACTAGCCCGTATTTTGGATAAATGGAAGCCTAGGGCAGACTGGACCTGTATCAATAGATGTGTACAAGCAGACGATGAAAAAGTAGACAACTATTTGCAGAGACTTACCCAGTGCTTTGACAACCATAGTGGTATGCAAAAAGAAATAGATCAGTCAAAAGACTCCTCATATGAACAACAACTAAAAAAATGCCTTTTTAAAAGGATGTAAAAGTGCTATTAGCAACTTTGTCCAAAAGCATATGATAGACCATCGGACGGCACGTCTGCAGCCCCTACTGGAGTATGCAAGACATGCAGAAAAATATTTAGAAGAAAAGAAAAAAAAACAAGCTCAAACCTTTACGGTGAGCAAAGATGGGACACTTATGCTACTGCAAGGTCCGACTAACAGGGGTAGAGGAAGGGGCAGTGGCAGGGGTAGAGGAAGAGGGAATGTGGGACATTCCGAAGATTATGAAGGTAGACAGAAAAGAGGAGAATGTTTCAAATGTGGTAAAAAGGGACATTTTGCGAGGGATTGCCGGTCTTCTGAAAAAACTAAAACCACCCCGGATCATGGGTCAGCATGACTATATGATGGTGGTGGAGGTAAATCAGACCCGGATAAAGAGGCTGATTGGCCAGAGTCAATAAGACAGAGTGAAGAGGAAGATTTTGAGGACGCAAACAAGGAAGGTAAGGGTGAATGTGCAGGATGGGAAAATGAAATGACTGATTTTTCAGAAAAAGGTGAATATCAGGTTGTTAATTTAACAGCGCTGGCTGTAACTATGCAGCTAGAGGCACAACCAATAATCACACTTCAAGTAGAGGGTAAGGATGTAGAATTTTTGTGTGATTCAGGGGCCTCCAGGACCCTGCTAAGAAACTCTGCAGTGCCATCTGATGTAACTTCTGATGACTATGTATTAGTCAAGGCAGCAAATGGCCGCATCTATAAGGAACCATTATCTAAACCTTTATGGTTCACGGACCCTGAAACTAACCAAACTATCAGGTTTCGAGTCATTATCTCCAAAATTTGCCCTGTAAACTTATTAGGAAGAGATTTAATGCACGTGTTTGGTATAGCAACTGTACCGACTGCATCAGGGATTCTAGCCAAACGAGTAGAAATTCAAGATGTTATGTTACAAGTGGGGCAGGGTGATTTACACTACTGGTACAGTAATGATCTTGTTGAAACTAGACCACAAAATGTAGTAAATGAGCTAACTAATTTGGCCTTAAGCAAATATGGCACACAACCGCCAGTGGTAGCTAAACAACTACACTGTACAATGTATTACAGAAAGTATGTGGGACCAGACGACAAATATGAGGAGCAATTTTTTAAACACAAGGTCACAAAAATCCTGTTACAAAATCTCTATTGGGATAAATTAGGAAATTCTGCAGTTACATGCAGTCTTACAAAAGATATGCAGTTACTTTTTCGCAATAATTCCATTGCACATGTCTCTGTAACAAGGGAAGAACAAATGGCATGGTATCTGGTGGGAAGGAAAGTTACTGAATGGGCCAAAATGACACTGGAACAATTGGCATATAAAGGAGTTCAGGTACAAAGACTAAATTGGGTCACCCAGGCTAGACCAACAGTGCACTTCTGCGAAGACAGGCTAACGCCACCCGGGGGAGGGCCATTCTGACTATGTCTCCTAACCCTGCAAGAAGAATTAAAGTTACAATCAGTGCCAGACTCCTTATGGTCCCGCGGACAACATGACATTGGGCTAATAAAAACAGCAGGACAGGTTAAAATAACCCCAAAATCCGATTTTAGACCTCATAAACGTCAGTATCCATTAAGTAAAAAGGCAGAAGAAGGCATTCTACCAGTGATCACGGCTCTACTGAGAGATGGGGTTTTAATTCCATGTACAGATTCACCGTGTAACACACCCTTGTTCCCAGTAAGGAAACCGGACGGGACATGGAGAATGGTACAGGATCTGCAGGCTGTAAATGCTGCTGTAATGCCAAGGGCTCATATGGTCCCAGATCCATCTGTTTTGTTAAATGATATCCTTCCCACGGATAAGTATTTTTCTGTTATTGACATTAGTAACGCATTCTTTTCTATTTCCCTACAGGAAGATAGTAGGTTTTGGTTCGCTTTTACGTTTATAAGCAAGCGGTACACATACACACGACTGCCGCAGGGATATTGCGAAAGCCCTACAATCTTTTCGCAAGAAATGTCGACAAACCTGGCACAGTTTCAACCAGAGCATGGCTGTCATCTACTATTGTACGTGGACGACATCTTACTGGCTGCACCCACGGAGGCTGTCTGTGAGTCCGAAACTATTCGGTTATTGCATTTTTTAGCGAAAGAGGGACATAAGGTAAATAAATCTAAATTACAATTTTGTAAAACTGAAGTACGGTATCTAGGCTATATCATTTCAATTGCTGGTAGACAGCTAGATAACTGTAGAAAAGAAGCCATTTTACAGGCACCAATGCCCAGCACAAAAAAAGAAATTATGTCATTTTTAGGAATAACAAATTTTTGTCGTAGTTGGATTCCCAACTATGCAGAGGAAGTAAGTCCACTTTCAGAACTTATTTTCGCACTGCCCATGGCAGCACATGACGCGCTGCAATGGACGGATAAGGCAATACAGGCATTTACTAGGGTAAAGCAGTTGATAGCAGGATCTGCAACACTTAGCTTCCCTGACTATACAAAACCCTTTGTTCAGACAGTAGATTGTAAGCAGGGCTTTATGACATCGGTTCTGTTGCAAACTTATGGGGATAAGTTGAGACCATTAGCTTTTTATTCTAGTAAATTGGACACAGTGGCACGATCTTTGCCACACTGTGTACAAGCAGTAGTCGCAGCCGCACAGGCTGTGCAAGTGTCTGCAACCCTAGTTTTGTTTCATGACCTTACCTTACGAGTACCGCACTCTGTCACGGTAATACTACTACAGGATAAAGTTACCTTTTTCTCTTCTAGCAGACACTTATCCTGCATGACAAAGTTACTATCACAACCACACATGACCATTGAGCGATGCACCACTCTTAATCCAGCCACGCTGTTACCTATAGCTGACGATGGTGCATCTCACGTGTGTTTAGATTTGATACACTCTAATGTCTTACCAAGACCAGACCTAAAGGACCAACCTTTGGCAAATTCAGATTGGACCCTGTTTGTAGATGGGTCAGCACGTAAGAATGAGGCAGGTATCACACAAGTGGGGTATGCAGTCACAACTGAGACTAAGGTACTGGAGGCAAAACCCCTCCCCAGGAACCTGTCCGCACAAGCGGCCGAATTGATTGCTTTGTCCAGAGCATGCACCATCTCCAAGGATAAGGCAGTTACTATCTACACAGATAGTCAGGATGCTTTTTCCATGGTCCATGTCTTTGCACAGCAATGGAAAAATAGGGGAATGGTTACAGCCTCAGGAAAGGAAATAACCCACAAGGATTTAATCCTTAGCCTCTTACAAGCTGTCCAACTGCCACGGGGACTGGCCATCTGTAAGTGCGCAGCGCACACGAATGCCAAGGATCCAGTATCACTTGGAAATGCACTGGCCGACAAAACTGCAAAAAGTGTAGCCTTAACCTCTACCTTTGCACTCGAGACCACACAGAAGGAACTTCACCCTACAGATAAATTTGATCTACAAACTTTACAGGTAATGCAGGAACTTAGTACAGTTCAGGAAAAACAGTGATGGGTTAAATATGGGGCTATTCAAAAGCAGGAGTTTTGTAGGTCCAAATGATAAGTATGTCTTGCCAACAAATCTTTTTAGGTATGCCTCATTAGTGACGCATGGCCCATCTCATCTGGGCCTTGCTGCTATGGTTCAAATAATCCAGCAAATTTTCTGGACCAAGGGCTTTATAGCATACGCTAAACGATTTTGTTTATCGTGCCTGCTTTGTGCACGATACCACGGTGGTGGGGTGCGGATCACCCCAGCAGCTTTTCCACTGCCTCCGTATCCATTTCACACAATCTGCATGGATTTTATTGAACTAACTCCTGTTCAACAGAAGCGATTTGTGTTAGTCATTATTGACGCTTTTACAAAATGGGTTGAAGCTTTTCCGGTAGCACACCCAGATGCACTGTCGGTAGCCAAGGCCCTTACAAATAACATTATCCCTCATTTTGGGCTACCTACACGCATCTATTCTGATAATGGCACACATTTCGTAAACCAAGTTATTCAAAAGCTGGCCGCCGTTTTTCAGATTGAGTTAAAATATCATTGTGCCTACCACCCACAGTCAGCAGGGTTGGTTGAACGCCATAATGGCATTCTCAAAGGCAAGTTACGTAAACTCATGGCCGAGACACATCAGTCTTGGATAAACTGCTTACCTCTGGCACTCCTGTTCATGCGTACCACTCCCACCTCAAAAGGGGTCACACCATTTGAACTATTATACGGGAGACCTTATTACGTCACGCAGTGGCAATATCTTTTGCCTGCAGAACGTGAGGGGGGTGAAGAGATAGCAGATTACATGAGGAAATTGCTGACCAGAACTAACACCCCTTTAATGAATGATTGCTTTTCAGATCAGAAGAACAACAGGATCCTGGAAGTGAAACCCGGGAACTGGGTTTGGATTAAAATTGTCAAGAGGAAAACCTGGGCCTCGCCTAAGTGGGTAGGTCCATACCAGGTTTTGATAGCAACACCTACAGCAGTCCGAATAAAAGAATGAATATCGTGGATCCATCTGACACACTGTAAACTAGTAAAACAGTTTGAACTGGACAAAAACTAGAGTTCCCCCAAGGAACACTGATTAGTAGTAATCTTGTTTTGTATGAATATCTGACTATTGTAGCAATGCAGAGAAATACCGGAAGAGAGCAGCCCTTCCCACAAAAGCATTCCAAAACAATTTTGTTGTTAATAAGTGTGATTGTTACTTTTCTGTTTTGGCCGTTTTTATTTTCAAACAAGACTAGCCAAGTAAAGAGAGACGAGGATATGGCTTGGCATCCGCCTTTTAATACATATCAAGCTATTAAGTATGCATATGCTCTAACTTTTAATGTTTCAAATTGTTGGATATGCACAGCTATCCCTACTGTACATGGTGGTCTAATGTTAGGTACAGTCCCTTTGGGGGCAAATGATACATGGACTAATTTACTATTTGAAACTTCAAATGTAGCCTTAAAGGACAAAATAGCATTACCCCTCATGGGTTGCCAGAATGGAACTGTATGTTTTCAAAGATTTGGCAAGATTAAGGTTGGATGGAGTCAGTGTAATGTAACAATAATTCATAACTGTACAATAGATGGGCACTGTGCAACGAGTTTCAAGCCTATAAGAGTGCTTGTTAATAGTACAGGGCTTGTTAATGACACAAGTTTCTTTGAAAAATGTTATCTGTGTATGATCTGTTGTTTAAAGGGCTGCAAGACAAAGGAAATCACTCTGTTCCAGTCAATATTACACTTAAAGTAAATGATTGTTATTTCATCTGTGGTAGAAAAGCATACAAATGGTTACCAAGGAATTGGTCAGGCAGTTGCTTTTTGGGTTATTTAGCACCAGCTATAAGACATACATTTTCTCTTCCCCAAGGTAAAATACGAAATGTACGTGCTGTTAATAAACCTGTTAATCCCGTAGGTAACGTTGATGCATCCTGGATCTATCACCACGATTTGGCCCATAGTAGCAGCAAGGGGCTATCACACATGGACTTGGGCGATGATGTTATTTCCTGGGCTGGTATTCTTCCAGTGTATGGGACAGTAAAATCCATTTGGGAGCTCAGAAAACTGTCAAAACTGTTAGAAACTCTGAGCAATGCAACTTTTTCTGTGCTAGAATTGGTGATGGATGAGTTAACTGCAATGAGGACTGTAGTGTTGCAAAATCGTATGGCGCTCGATTTCACCCTAGCGGCGAAAGGAGGTACTTGAGGTCTTATCCAGGAGGAGTGTTGTTCGTTTATTCCAGATAACGAACATGACATTGACAGTCATCTAGAGATCCTACAACAAGTTTCTGAACTTACAAAACCAGGACAGAATCCATTAACTGACTTTTTCCAAAATTGGTTTGGAAATTGGGGAACAGTACTTATGAATGTCTTAATTGCTATATGTGTAGGTGCCATTATATTCCTACTGTTGGGTTGTTGTTGCATTCTTGCATCCGAATGATAATATCAAGTGTATTGTCTGCCAATGCAACTAAAGCTTATTATTCTGAATATACAGAACACGAGTCATGTGAAAAACTGTATGAATAAAATGTATTACTGGTGATACAAAGTGTTGTTAGGGGGGAAATGTAGTAAGAATCTTTGTATTCAGCATCTTTGTATCATGTATAGTAAGGGTTAAAATGTGAAATTGCACTGTGTGCAAAGAAGCAAGTTAAAATAAGTTGTTTTTCTTATAAAGAATTTGCTGACCAAAGAGGAATGCACAGATGTTACCTTGGTCCAGGCACAAGCTTATCTTGTGCCTGACCTCTGACCATCTAAGGCTCCAGTATGTGAATTTATAGCCTTGACTGAAATTCTTTGTCTGGTAACCAGTTACTGTGTACGTGCAGAGAAGGGTATAAAAACCCATGTGAAGTGTACAGAAATTAGACTGCTGACATACCATGTACTTTGTAGCATGTCTCCATGCATGTAAAATAAACCTTTTTGCTTATTTTTATCTGCGTGATTCTTCCAGTATATGTTAAGAGTATTAAAATCTTTTGACAGTGGATTTTAGTAGCTGGTTTACATTTTTCCAAAGTTTTTGTGGGTTGTGTTGGTATTTAGTTTGTAATGTTGTGTAGTAGGATTTTTTGTCCAGCCTAATGCATTTTTTTGCACGGTTGCGCAGTTCTTTGTACTTAGTTAGGCTTTGTGTTTCTTTGTTTTTTTTATAGTAAAGCCAGGCAGTGTCTCTGGACTTGAGGATTTGTTTGGTTTCTTTACTGAGCCAGGGGTTTGTAGAGGTTCTAACCTTGATTTTGCGCAATGGAGCGACAGTGTCTAGGTGTTGTAGAAATGTTTTGTTGAAATATGCTACAGCCTGGTCACGTGGGAGGGTTTTTAGGGGGGTCCAGTCACAGTTACAGAGTAAAGTGTTGAAGACCTCAGGAGAGAATTTTTTTGTGTTTCTAGTGGATATATAGTTAGTGATTTTGCATAAGCTTGTTCTACTACGTATAAAGTATATTATGTTGTGGTCACTTAAGGTGTCTGGGAGACTGCCTATGTGAGGGTACAATGTGGGGTTGTTAGTTAGGACCCAGTCAAGGATGGATTCCCTTTTAGATTTTTTATCACATCTAGTTGGAATTTGGACTAGCTGCTGGTAGCCATGGAGATTTATTAGATTACTTGGTGGTTCTGATATACAGGTGAACCAATCTAGGTTGAAGTCCCCCAGAATAAGGGTTTCTTGTGAGTATGTGGAAGAACACCAGGATAAGAAGTCTTCAAGGCTAGCAGGTGTATTACCAGGTGGAATATAGATCACAATTGTGGTGATGACCTTTTTAGGGTGAAGTTGAAGTTGGGAGATAAGTATGTCCCAATTATTGGGGGAGGGGTAGGAGTTTGGTAATTGACGGACAGTTAAGTTGGACTTGTACAGTAAGGCAGTTCCACCTCCTTTAAGAAGTAGTCTGTCTTCTCTAATGATATTGTGGCCGGTAGGGAGAACTTCTGAGTTAGCTATGTTTTTATTTAGCCAGGTTTCTGTTAAAGCAACTATGTCTGGGGAAAAGTGTGCTATTGTGGCCTGGAGTTCAGGTATTTTATTTTTGATACTTCTAATATTAATATTTATCATTAAACGATGGTTGGTTTTGCTGCTGTTGACTTGCCCAGGGATGAAGAAAGTGGGGGTGTTATGTTATGACATTTGTGATGTAAATGGGAAAAATATTAATATTTCTATTGGTTTCCCTTTCTTTGCGCAAACATGCTAAGTGCAGAGATATGGCAGTCAGCACTTTGAGCAGTTCTGAGTATAAAAAAACACCTGCTGCCTAGCTTTCTCTGAAGCAGCAGGTGTAACAGCAATAAGCTCAAATTTTGAGCACAAATGAGACAGAGTTCAAATCCAGCTCAGTCTAATTTTTTACACACTTTCATGATGACATTACATAATTAAATGTGATAATTTTTGTAACTTTGAGAGACAAAGACTACAGTGAGATACTGTATAAAAACGAACACCAGTCAATTGATTTATGTCAGTAGGTACATATATGGATTTGCAGTGCTATGCATTCATCAGTGTAATTAAATGTTACAGTACATATGTAATTTGACTGCCTTTACTCTGCTTTAACTGTGTGTTTCTTTAGTGCAGTGAGATTAAGCAGCATTGCATGGAGGTAACCACACCAGGTCATAGGACATGAAGGACCATTCACCATTGTTCAGCATTGGTGTGCAATGCCAAACTCTATGCAAACAAAGAGGACAAAAAGTGAAGGCATTTATTGGGGATTTTTTATTTATCTGTGTGCTGTGTGATTCTATTTTTTAACCAGATTAAAGATGTGAAATTGGGGGTAGATAGGAAACTGGTGAAATGGGGATAAGCTGAGGGGGGCAAGCAGGGGGAAGAACAAAGGGGAAGTAGTATAGGAATGTGCAGGAGGGAATTAGGAAAGAACCATAGCTATCCACTTCTTCAACAGTACAAAATGAACATGGAAATAATATTGGATGAATTTGGACTGTCACCTCAACAAAGATGGGTGACAACAATGCAATTATGTTGTATAGCCAATTGGATCAAATCAAGTTTGTTGAAAAGACACATGTAAAAAGAGGAGAGCTATGTATGGGACAATACAGGTTCACACCTCATTTGCATCTTAACCGTGCTCAGAGGCCTGAATCTACATTATAAAAAGGTAACTGTGTAGCTAGAGAACTTGAAGGTGAGGACACTTGTGTATTTGGAGAACACAGAAGAGTGATATTCCTTTTGCTTTATCTGCATAGAAGACTTCTGATTTTGCTAAGGTATAATTGTTCATAGGTTCATAGGTAGGTACTAGGCTATCTGTCCGAGGGCATTTATAAGCCTAGCCAGAGTGTGTCGGCTTTCGCCAGCCCATTGATTAATTAACTGATCCTCTGTCAAGCAGAGCCAATGAAGTGATTCCAGGGGTGTATTTTCTGTTACCCATCCACTGTCAAGGTTTCTCTTGAAGAGTGTTAGCGAGGGGTTCTGCCTGATGTAATTTGGAATTTTGTTCCAAAGCATGGGGAGTCTCTGTGACAGGAATGTATCCCTCCAGCATGTTCTATTTATTGTTGTGGTGAGGTTTAGCTCACTAGAGCGCGTGGCTCACAGTGACTTGGATTTCTTTAGGTGAAGCATGTCCATCAATTCTGAGTTGGACAGGCAGAGATCACCTCTGAGTAAGCAATATGCCACTTGAGTACAGCCAGAGTTTTTTCAGTCAGGCTGCATAGGACATATGTTTGAGACCAGTAATACTCTTGGTGAGGTACTTTTGTGGTCTTTCCAGTTGTTGGAAGTGTCTTGTGAGGTACATCCCAAATGGGGCATTGTACTTTATGATGGGTCTAATGAGTGATGAGTAGAGGGGCACTATAACCTCTTTATTTCTAGATGTGAACCCTTTAGTAATTAGATGGGCCATATAGAAGGATTTCCTAAGTACTTTGGCAATATGATTGTCAAAGGAGAGATTACTATCTACCTGGGTCACCAGATCTCTTATTACCTCTTTTGTATTAAGGGGGCTGCCACCTATGTGGTAATTCGTGTGTGTTTTGTTTTTCCCAAACGGGATGACTATGCATTTTTTGGCATTTAGCTTGAGGCCATAACTTTGACACCAGGTGTCTGTCTCAGTAAGGCCATTTTGGAGGATGTCCGTGTCAGCCAGAGAGTCAATTATGGCTCCCAGTTTGCAGTCATCGGTGAACTTAGTTAGTCATAGTCCTCCTGTGTTTGCCTGTACTTCTGAGAAGTATATGCCGAACAGTAGGGGTCCCAGGACTGAGCCTTGCGGGACACCACTTGTGACTGGTTTAGAGTTAGACCTGGAGCATGCTATTCTTACCGTGTGAGTTCTGTCTGTAAGTCAATTGGCAACCCATCTCATGACATAGGGGTTTATGTTCAGGCTGGTGAGTTTTTCTGTAATACCCGAGTGGGGAATGGTGTTGAAAACCTTGGCAAGGTCAAGGTAGGCTGTGTGAACCACCTTTCCCTCATCTATGGCCTTGGTGACTGTCTTGAAGAAGTCAACCAGGTTTAGTAGGCATGATCTGCCCTTAACAAAGCCGAACCGGTACGGGTCAAGTGTTTGGAGGTTCCCAATGTCTTTGTTAATGAGTTCCATGATGATGCGCTCCGTAGCCTTGCAGACCAGGCTAGTCAGGCTTATGTGGAGATAGTTACCAGGGTCAGTTGTGGCCCCTCCTTTGTGGAGAGGAATAACCATTGCTGTGCACCATTCTATGGGCACATAGCCTGTGGAGAGGCTGAGGTTGAACAGCGTGTTTAGGTGGGGGGTTAGTTCATTCTGTAGTTCGTGCAAGATGCAGCCTGGGACACCATCTGGTCCCATTGATGCTGTGTTTTTGGCTTTTGAAAGGGCTTTTTTCACCTGTGTCTGTGATTTTTGGGACATTACAATTTTCCGGTATTGTTGTGGGCCCTTTTGGAGGTGAGAGGGGGGTGAAGTTTGCACTGAATCTATCTGCCAGGATGTTGGCAATATCAGTAGGTTCAGTATATTTTGTGTTATTTTGCACTAGTTCAGTGCATATCTGCAAGTTGCCGCTTAGATTCTTAACATAGATAAAGAAGGCTTTATGGTTATCTTTTGAATACTTGGCTATTTTTCTTTTGAAGTTAGCCTTGGATGATTTCATGAGGGACCTCAGTTTCTTACTGATACTGATCAGGGATGTCTTTCCTTCTTGGGATTTGCTTTTTTTCTGAACTAGTTTCCTCCTTCTATTGTATAGCCTGTTTATTGCAGGGGTCCACCAAACTGGTTTCCTTCTATTAGAGGAGTGAGTCTTGGCATTGCTAGGGATGGCACGATCCATGCATCCTTATAGGTGCTCATAGAGTGCATTTATAAAAGTTTCTGCATCTTGGGCAGCGTTATCCTTTAGCATGGGGGCTGTGAAACTTACCACCTCTGTCTTAAGTAAGGTGAAGTTTGCTTTAGAAAAGTTTTTTACTGTGGTTTCCTTAGTTGGGGGTGGTGGTGGGGTGTGGACATCCAGAGTGATTAGCTTATGGTATGATCTAACCAGTGACGGGTTGACCTCTGGTGTGGAACACCTGTCGCCCATGTTGGTGATGACCAGGTCCAATATGTTTTCACCTCTGGTAGGGGGGTTTACCAGCTGATCCAGTGCATTTGAGTTGATGAATTCCAGGAAGTGCTGGGCCTGGGAATTTGTACTCGAGTAGTTTTCCCAGTGAATGGTAGGGTCATTGAAATCATCCAATATCGGTGTTTGGTAGGACCTTCATGTTTTCCAGTGTCTCCAGAAAAGTGGAGTGGGGGTCCTGGGTCATGGAGGGTGATCTGTAGCAGGCCACAGTTTGCATTGCAGATTTGCCCGATGTTAGTTGCACATGGATAATCTCAGAGATATCATGCTGCGCCACTAACCTGGAGGTGTAGGTATCGTTGATGAATATGGCTACACCCCTTCCTTTTGTGTTTCAGTCCGTGTTCTGTGGCTGAAACGTGTGGTATGAGTTGTAGCCTGGTAGTGCTGGGGTGCTCTCTGGAGCCTTGAACCAGGTTTCAGTTACTGCACAGGTGCTGACGTTCTCCATAATGAGAAGTGCTTCGAGCATGTGCATTTTGAGATTTAAACTCCTGGCGCTGCGTAGCATAACCCTCAGTTTTTTGTTAATTGTGCTGTTTACGGAGGTGGGTTTGACTTTTGAGCCTTGCCTAAAAAAGGCACTATGGGGGCAGCAAGAGCCTTGGCCAGTATTCGAAAGCCTAGGGATGACAGGTGCAAGCCATCTCTTGTGAAGCAACGTGGCTTGTCGAGCATGTCGTCCCAGGCTGACAGACACTGGATCCCCTTTGAATGACACCAGAAGCTTAGCCAATTGTTGAAATTGATCATTTTTTCTTTACACTGAGGTATCATTCTTGGTGAGGGCAGGATGCTACTCAGGGTCAGGGTTATACCAGCCTGGGCTACATGATCAGAGAGCTCTTCCATGTCTCTTTTCATGTAGTCTAGGGAGGTACGTCTCAGGTCATTCACACCAACATGAACAATGACAGAGTTATATTTGTACTTGTTCTGGAGTGACCTGAGTGTTGTGTTATGTGGTGGATTCTGGCTCCTGACAGGCAGCTAACAGTAACCTTCTGCTTGTCCAGCCTAGTGAGTGGGACGTCAGTGTGCCTGACTATAGAGTCACCTATCACTAGTGTGTTAGGTATGTTATTTTGCCTTAAGGTCTGTGATTGTGCGGCACACTGATTTTGTGTTTTATGTGTTGTCTGGTTTGTGGCAGGAAGTGCAGGTTGTTTGGGTGTCTGCTTTGGAGGTCTCTGATGCTTTTGCAAGTTTTTATTTAGAGCCTCCGAGTATGATTTTGTATATTTATGTGTATTTTTTGCCAGTGCTGTTTTAGTAGGTCTGTGTGCGACTGGAGTTGTGGTGCAAGTGTTAACATTCTCCTCTTGACTGTCTGTTCCAGTCTTGGGTGGAGACAGCTTAGCTTCCAGTTTGGCTGTATAATTGCATCTCTTGCATATGTTAGTGTTTTGTGGTAGGAGGAGAGGGTTGTCTGTGTACATGAGGCAGTTGTAACATTGCCTCAGGATACCCAGATTCACCAGCTGGATTGGAGAGTGCACCTGAAGTTGCCCTTTGGTCATGACTGAATAGTAGGGTGAGCTGCTTAGTCGCTTGGTTGGTGAGGGGTGAATAAAGAGCCTTGTCCTGCTGGGCAATCAGTGTCAGGGTATATTAGTGCTTGCTATTAGGTCTGAGCAAGTGCTGGGCTGTAAGATGCTTTTTGAGTGCTTAGGTTGAGAGTTAGGCTAGTTTCAAGGGAAAAACTGAAGAGGAGACTTAGTGGAGCCAGGAATAATTTAACCGTAGCTAACCGGCACTGCCCAGTGCAAACCGTGCAAATGCAGTTTTTATAGTAGGGAAATGAAAGAGATAGAAATTATCCCAAAATGGCTAATAAACTACTAACTTCTGGGCTGGAACCACTCCTCCAGGGACAGATAGGTTGCTCAAAGCTCCCCTCTCTCACAGGTGAACAGAGAAACTTCCTTCTATCCAAGTAAGGTATGGGCAACTCAGAAACTAGTATCACAGCCCTGAATTCAGCACTAGCCTGAAAACTGGACTATACTAGCTTAGAAAGGCGGGAAACATGGATTTTTTTTTTTTAAAGATAAGGCAAAAACAGTAAAAAAATACACTTAAAACAGCTTTAAACGACTACAAACGATCAGAAAGGGCTACCGCACTTTAGTGTGTAGCCTACAACAGTTAAACAAATTATTTAAACAAAAAACAACTTTTTAAAAGTGCAGGCAGTCAAACAAGTACAATATGTGAAAAAAACAAGCTTTTAAATCACAATAAATGCTGGAAAATCTGTGTTTAGGTGGAAAACAGTTAAGTACAGCAAGAAAGTACAGAAAACTGATACATAATCACTCCAAAGTCTCTCTCCTAAGCTAGAAGGCTTGTATCAGTTTAAGGTTTTCTAATGCTACCCAGTAGGTTAGTTACAGGAAAGATGGGAAACAAGCGCAGATGTGGTCTTTTAAACCAGAAAATTGAAAGAGAAGGACAAACTGTCCAAATGGCCAATAAACTACAATTTCTGGGCCAAGAACCTCTCCTCTCATGGTAGACAGGCTACCTAGTGCTTACCACTCCCACTGATAAGCTAGAAGGCTTTCCTCCAATGCAGAAAGGCTTGCAGGGCTCAGAAGCTTACCAACAGTCCTGGATATAGCAACTCTGTATCTGGACTAGGCTAGTTACAGGAAAAGTGGGAAACAAGCACAAGTGCGGCTTTTAAGCCAGAACGTTGAAAGAGATGGAAAAACACTGCCCAAACAGCCAATAGCTACAATTTCAGGGCCAGGAACCACTCCTCTTTTGGTAGATAGGCTACCTAATGCTTACCATTCCCACTGATAAGCTAGAAGGCTTTTCTCCAACACAGAAAGGCTTGGGGGAGGGGGCTCAGAAGCTTACAAAGAGTCCTGGAATACAGCAAATCTGTACCTGGACTAGACTAGTTACAGGAAAGGCAGGGAACAAGTACAAATGTAGGCTTTTAAGCCAGCAAGTTGAAAGAGATGGAAAACTGCCCAAACGGCCAAATAAACTACAATTTCTGGGCCAAAACTCACTCTTCCCATGGAGGATAGGCTACCTAGTGCTTACCACTCCCACTGATAAGCTAGAAGGCTTTCCTCCAACACAGAAAGGCTTGTATTTTTCTATTACATTCTAGACTTGTTAACATGTTACAAAGAAAATGTTTATTTATATATATATATATATATATATATATATATTTATATATACATATATATATATATATATATATATATATATATATATATATATATATATATATATATATATATATATATATATATATATATATATATATATATATTTATATATATATATATATATGCATTAGAAAAAGGAAGTTTCATCTGTATGCACGTCTTATAGTTCAATATTGGTATCGGCATTCTTGGCAGTCATTTACTTTCTCAGATAAGCAGCTTATTAACTTTCATCACAAGTGTTATTGTTAAATCTTGTTATCCTACACTCTTCTGTGTTATTTCAGGAAATGTAATGTACGGTATTGTCAATGACACAGGGGTATTATGCTTCTAAGATGGCCAACAGACGCCTCTAGGGCAGTGCTGGGCACAGGGAGAGGTGACTGGTAATTGTATAAAATTAACTTTTCTGTTGTAAATCTGTACACATTTTGTGAGAATTGTGCTGTAGGCATGTATTACAATTGAATTAAGCAGTATTCCTTGGTTTGTACAAACTCATTTACCTCTTGTTTTGGGGGTGGGAGCGCCAAGTACCATTTGTGTGTGCTGCCACAACAAAAGATGTGTTTCAACATGTCTGTTCTTGTAATTGTGTAGTCATCATGTTATTTCTGTGGGAAACAATACATTACTAAAGTGCTATTCCTTGTTTTGGAGCAAACATTGGTTTGTGTGTGAGTGTGATGTGGTACAATCACATAACCTTCAATTGTACTAACTGAAATCCCTTTATCTCCTCCTAACTTATAACAAACCCTCCCCCAAACTCCCCTCTCCACCTTACATATTTGAAGAACAGGTCCTCAAAGCCTTGTCCAAGGCAAAGAACATACATGGCTTCTATGGGACCAGATGACATCTCAGGCTGTCTTCTAAACACGCCAAAACATGAACTAGCATCACCTCTAAGTACCCTTTTCAATCATAGCCTAACCACAGGCTTTGTTCCTGTGGAATGTAGAACAGCTACAATTATTCCTCTCCACAAAGGTGACAGACTTGGGGAATTATAAACCCGTTAGCCTGACCAGCCTTATCTGTAAGGCCATGTTATGGACCACATAAATAAAGACATAGGTGACCTCCAAACCCTGGATCCTACCTAATTCAGCTTCGTGAAAGGTAGATCCTGCCTGTTAAATCTGGTGGATTTCTTTGAAATTGGGACCAAGGCCATTGATGAGGGCAAATCTATGCACACAGCATACCTCAACTTGACAAAGACTTTCAACACAATTCCACATTCAAGCATTACCAATAAACTTAGCAAACTGAATGTAAACCTCTTTGTTGTAAGATGACTTGCCAGCTGGCTCACAAACCAGACACACACTATCAAAGTGGGTGACTCCACATCAACCAGCAGACCTGTTACCAGTGGGGTGCCACAGGGTCAATGCTGGGCCCCCTGCTGTTTGGTATATACTTCTCAGAAGTTCAGGTCAAAACTAAAGGGTTATGGCTGACCAAGTTTGCAGATGACTGCAAATTAAGTGCAATCACTGAATCCCCAAATGATTTCAGTATACTTCAGGAGGGTCTCATACAGACCAACGACTGGTGTATTAGTCACGGTCTCAAATCAAATGCAAAGAAATGCATTTCATTCCCTTCTGCACAAGCAATGTCCCTTCACACCATTCAAATCAATAACAATACCCTACGTACCCATGAAGTGGTAAGGGACCTGGGATCACAGGTTAACCGCGACCTTAACTTTGACCACCACGTGTCTATCATTGTAAGGAAAGCTTTCCACATAGCTCACTTGATTAGTAACGGCATTACCTTGAGAGCAAAAGAAGTTATAACCCACCTATACTCGGCACTTATCCAGCCCATAACTAAGTATAACACCCCATTTGGTATGTACTGTACTAAGCACCTACAGCAATTAGCGAGACTTCAGTGGTTTCTAACGAATAAGACCAAGGGCCTCCAGCATGTGCATAACACACACTGACTAAAATCCCTTTCAGTATACTCTGTATTGTATAGACTTCTTAGGGGAGACTTATGCCTAGCCTAAAGAGAAACCTAACACCCAAAGCTAATGAACTTACTGCATATCTGTAAATCAAATGAGTCTGGGGCTACCCGTTCCAGGGACTTAAATTTGGCCTGCAACTTAAAAAGGGCATACTGGACAGACAAATTTATCTCCCAGCAACTGCCACATCTTTAGAACAGGCTACCAATTCATGTGAAACAGATCACCTCTATGACAATGTTCAAGGAGAACCTGGATGAGTGGATGGGGCACCATAAATTCTTACTGGTGATAGCACCCACAACCCTCTTGGACATGGGTAGTCATCACTAAATGCAATCTTGGGTATTGACTAGTACCTCTACGATATTACATTGGGTTGAAATGGCTAGGCTTACAATGACCTCCAGGTCAATAGCCCAGTAATTTCTTATGATCCTATGATATATATATATATATATATATATATATATATATATATATATATATATATATATGGGATATAGGATATATATATGGGAAGACACTGACGGTAACGCTGCTCAATCCTAGAAGCCTAAATCTCAAAACGCACGGCCTCGAGGCCCTTCTCACTAGGGAGATCATCGTTGTCTGTGCTGTAACTGAAACCTGGTTCAAGGCTCCTGAGAGCACCCGGCACTATTAGGTTTTACCTCATATCATGCGGCCCGGCCCCAAAACCCGGACCACACCACAAAAGGAGGGGGTGTATCCATATTCATAAAGGATACTCACACCTCCAGGTTGGTGGCAATGCACGAAGCTTCGGAACCATCCAGGTGCAACTAACCATAGGCAAACTGCTCTACAAATTGTAGCATGCTACAGGCCACCCTCTCAAACTCAGGAACCCCACACAGCCTTCCTGAAGACACTGGAGGGTATAAATGTATCTCCAAACACCATCATATTGGGTGACTTCAACTACCTGAATATAGACTGGGAACATTACTCAAGCCCCTAACTTTCTAGCCCAATGGTTCCTGGAGTTCATAAATTCAAATGCCATGGAACAGCTAGTCACTGTTCCCACGAGAGGAGAAAATATACTAGATCTCATTGTCACAAACATGGGGACTAAATTTAGAGAACTCCTGGTAGATAGGCTACCTAATGCTTACCATTCCCACTGATAAGCTAGAAGGCTTTTCTCCAACACAGAAAGGCTTGGGGGAGGGGGCTCAGAAGCTTACAAAGAGTCCTGGAATACAGCAAATCTGTACCTGGACTAGACTAGTTACAGGAAAGGCAGGGAACAAGTACAAATGTAGGCTTTTAAGCCAGCAAGTTGAAAGAGATGGAAAACTGCCCAAACGGCCAAATAAACTACAATTTCTGGGCCAAAACTCACTCTTCCCATGGAGGATAGGCTACCTAGTGCTTACCACTCCCACTGATAAGCTAGAAGGCTTTCCTCCAACACAGAAAGGCTTGTATTTTTCTATTACATTCTAGACTTGTTAACATGTTACAAAGAAAATGTTTATTTATATATATATATATATATATATATATTTATATATATATATATATTACATATATATATATATATATTTATATATATTTATATATATATATATATATATATAAATATATATATATATATATATATATTTATATATACATATATATATATATACATATATATATATTTATATATATTATATATATTTATATATATATATATATATATATATATATATATATATATATATATATATATATATTTATATATACATATATATATATATATATATATATATATTTATATATATTTATATATATATATATATATATATATATATATATATATATATATATATATATATTATATATATATATATATATATATATATATAGATATATATATATATATGCATTAGAAAAAGGAAGTTTCATCTGTATGCACGTCCTTATAGTTCAATATTGGTATCGGCATTCTTGGCATTACTTTCTCAGATAAGCAGCTTATTAACTTTCATCACAAGTGTTATTGTTAAATCTTGTTATCCTACACTCTTCTGTGTTATTTCAGGAAATGTAATGTACGGTATTGTCAATGACACAGGTATTATGCTTCTAAGATGGCCAACAGACGCTAGGGCAGTGCTGGGCACAGGAGAGGTGACTGGTAATTGTATAAAATTAACTTTTCTGTTGTAAATCTGTACACATTTTGTGAGAATTGTGCTGTAGGCATGTATTACAATTGAATTAAGCAGTATTCCTTGGTTTGTACAAACTCATTTACCTCTTGTTTTGTGGTGCGCAAGTACCATTTGTGTGTGCTGCCACAACAAAAGATGTGTTTCAACATGTCTGTTCTTGTAATTGTGTAGTCATCATGTTATTTCTGTGGGAAACAATACATTACTAAAGTGCTATTCCTTGTTTTGGAGCAAACATTGGTTTGTGTGTGAGTGTGATGTGGTACAATCACATAACCTTCAATTGTAGTAACTGAAATCCCTTTATCGCCTCCTAACTTATAACAAACCCTCCCCCAAACTCCCCTCTCCACCTTACATATTTGAAGAACAGGTCCTCAAAGCCTTGTCCAAGGCAAAGAACATGGCTTCTATGGGACCAGATGACATCTCAGGCTGTCTTCTAAACACGCCAAAACATGAACTAGCATCACCACTAAGTACCCTTTTCAATCATAGCCTAACCACAGGCTTTGTTCCTGTGGAATGTAGAACAGCTACAATTATTCCTCCACAAAGGTGACAGACTTGGGGAATTATAAACCCGTTAGCCTGACCAGCCTTATCTGTAAGGCCATGTTATGGACCACATAAATAAAGACATAGGTGACCTCCAAACACTGGATCCTACCTAATTCAGCTTCGTGAAAGGTAGATCCTGCCTGTTAAATCTGGTGGATTTCTTTGAAATTGGGACCAAGGCCATTGATGAGGGCAAATCTATGCACACAGCATACCTCAACTTGACAAAGACTTTCAACACAATTCCACATTCAAGCATTACCAATAAACTTAGCAAACTGAATGTAAACCTCTTTGTTGTAAGATGACTTGCCAGCTGGCTCACAAACCAGACACACACTATCAAAGTGGGTGACTCCACATCAACCAGCAGACCTGTTACCAGTGGGGTGCCACAGGGTCAATGCTGGGCCCCCTGCTGTTTGGTATATACTTCTCAGAAGTTCAGGTCAAAACTAAAGGGTTATGGCTGAGTTTGCAGATGACTGCAAATTAAGTGCAATCACTGAATCCCCAAATGATTTCAGTATACTTCAGGAGGGTCTCATACAGACCAACGACTGGTGTATTAGTCACGGTCTCAAATCAAATGCAAAGAAATGCATTTCATTCCCTTCTGCACAAGCAATGTCCCTTCACACCATTCAAATCAATAACAATACCACGTACTCCCATGAAGTGGTAAGGGACCTGGGATCACAGGTTAACCGCGACCTTAACTTTGACCACCACGTGTCTATCATTGTAAGGAAAGCTTTCCACATAGCTCACTTGATTAGTAACGGCATTACCTTGAGAGCAAAAGAAGTTATAACCCACCTATACTGCACTTATCCAGCCCATAACCAAGTATAACACCCATTATGTACTGTACTACACCTACAGCAATTAGCAGACTTCAGTGGTTTCTAACAATAAGACCAAGGGCCTCCAGCATGTGCATAACACACACTGACTAAAATCCCTTTCAGTATACTCTGTATTGTATAGACTTCTTAGGGGAGACTTATGCCTAGCCTAAAGAGAAACCTAACACCCAAAGCTAATGAACTTACTGCATATCTGTAAATCAAATGAGTCTGGGGCTACCCGTCAGGGACTTAAATTTGGCCTGCAACTTAAAAAGGGCATACTGGACAGACAAATTTATCTCCCAGCAACTGCCACATCTTTAGAACAGGCTACCAATTCATGTGAAACAGATCACCTCTATGACAATGTTCAAGGAGAACCTGGATGAGTGGATGGGGCACCATAAATTCTTACTGGTGATAGCACCCACAACCCTCTTGGACATGGGTAGTCACTAAATGCAATCTTGGGTATTGACTAGTACCTCTACGATATTACATTGGGTTGAAATGGCTAGGCTTACAATGACCTCCAGGTCAATAGCCCAGTAATTTCTTATGATCCTATGATAAATATATATATATATATATATATATATATATATATATATATATATATATATATATATGGGATATATATATGGGAAGAAACTGAGGGTAATGCTGCTCAATGCCAGAAGTCTAAATCTCAAAATGCACGCACTCGAGGCCCTTCTCAGTATGGAGAACATCGATGTTTGTGCTGTAACTGAAACCTGGTTCAAGGCTCCTGAGAGCACCCCGGCACTATTAGGTTTTACCTCATATCATGCGTTCCGTCCCCAAAACCCGGACCACACCACAAAAGGAGGGGGTGTATCCATATTCATAAAGGATACTCACACCTCCAGGTTGGTGGCAATGCACGAAGCTTCGGAAACCATCCAGGTGCAACTAACCATAGGCAAAACTGCTCTACAAATTGTAGCATGCTACAGGCCACCCTCTCAAACTCAGGAACCCCACACAGCCTTCCTGAAGACACTGGAGGGTATAAATGTATCTCCAAACACCATCATATTGGGTGACTTCAACTACCCGAATATAGACTGGGAACATTACTCAAGCCCTAACTTTCTAGCCCAATGGTTCCTGGAGTTCATAAATTCAAATGCCATGGAACAGCTGCGCTCACTGTTCTCAACGCGAGGAGAAAATATACTAGATCTCATTGTCACAAACATGGGGACAAAATAATGCTCCACACCAGAAGTATATCCCTCATTGGTGATCTGGGATCATAAACTAATCTCACTTTCGAAATCCAAGATCCCTACTCTTACCCCAAGCAAAGACTTTTCATAGTGAAGAACTTCTAAAGCAACTTCACTTCCAGACTGGTGGTATCCCTTCAAGCCTCCCAGAGCCAGAGGAAACCACAACTTGCTAAGCGGAAGTCTCTTACAAATGCTCTATGAACACCCTCCAGGGGATCAACAAAGGGACTAGGCAAATCCCAAATAAAAGTTCAGACTTCTTCTACAAGGGTAAACGTCCAGTCTGGTGGGACCCCAGCCATTAACAAACTTTACAATAAGAGGAGAAAGCTATTACATGATAGAACAAAATCCATAAAAGGGAAGTCACCCCTGATCATTATTAGTAAAAAATACGAGCACTCATAAAATCAACTAAGGCCAATTTTGAGAGAAAAATTGCCATGGATTCAAAGGACAATCATAAGGCCTTTTTCAGCTATGTTAGGAACCTGGGTGGAAACTCCCAGATATGCTCAGAATTAGTCCAAAATGATACAAAAATCACTGAACCCACAGACATTGCCAACATACTGGCAGACAGGTTCAGTGCAAACTTCACCCCCCTCTCCCCCCCTAAAGGAGAGATAACTATCCCAGCGGAGTGTAGCCTCCCGGACATCTCAAATGCGCAGGTGAAAGCTGCTCTCTCTAAAGCTAAAAACACAGCATCAATGGGACCGGATGGTGTCCCCGGCTGTGTGCTACACGAGCTAAATGAGGAATTAAACCCGCACATAAGGCAGCTGTTTAATCTCAGCCTTACCACAGGATACGTGCCCAAGGAGTGGCGTACGGCAACTGTGGTCCCACTCCACAAAGGCGGTGCCTCTACGGACCCTGGTAATTACCCCATAAGCTTAACAAGTCTAGTCTGCAAAGCTATGGAGAGGATCATAATGGAGCTCATAAACAAAGATATAGGGGACTTGCAGACATTGGACCCGACCCAGTTTGGCTTTGTCAAGGGAAGATCATTTTGTGAGAATTGTGCTGTAGGCATGTATTACAATTGAATTAAGCAGTATTCCTTGGTTTGTACAAACTCATTTACCTCTTGTTTTGGGGGTGGGAGCGCCAAGTACCATTTGTGTGTGCTGCCACAACAAAAGATGTGTTTCAACATGTCTGTTCTTGTAATTGTGTAGTCATCATGTTATTTCTGTGGGAAACAATACATTACTAAAGTGCTATTCCTTGTTTTGGAGCAAACATTGGTTTGTGTGTGAGTGTGATGTGGTACAATCACATAACCTTCAATTGTACTAACTGAAATCCCTTTATCTCCTCCTAACTTATAACAAACCCTCCCCCAAACTCCCCTCTCCACCTTACATATTTGAAGAACAGGTCCTCAAAGCCTTGTCCAAGGCAAAGAACATGGCTTCTATGGGACCAGATGACATCTCAGGCTGTCTTCTAAACACGCCAAAACATGAACTAGCATCACCTCTAAGTACCCTTTTCAATCATAGCCTAACCACAGGCTTTGTTCCTGTGGAATGTAGAACAGCTACAATTATTCCTCTCCACAAAGGTGACAGACTTGGGGAATTATAAACCCGTTAGCCTGACCAGCCTTATCTGTAAGGCCATGTTATGGACCACATAAATAAAGACATAGGTGACCTCCAAACCCTGGATCCTACCTAATTCAGCTTCGTGAAAGGTAGATCCTGCCTGTTAAATCTGGTGGATTTCTTTGAAATTGGGACCAAGGCCATTGATGAGGGCAAATCTATGCACACAGCATACCTCAACTTGACAAAGACTTTCAACACAATTCCACATTCAAGCATTACCAATAAACTTAGTAAACTGAATGTAACCCCCTTTGTTGTAAGATGAGTTGCCAGCTGGCTCACAAACCAGACGCGCACTATCAAAGTGGGTGACTCCACATCTACCAGTAGACCTGTTACCAGTGGGGTGCCACAGGGTCAATGCTGGGCCCCCTGCTGTTTGGTATATACTTCTCAGAAGTTCAGGTCAAAACTAAAGGGTTATGGCTGACAAAGTTTGCAGATGACTGCAAACTAAGTGCAATCACTGAATCCCCAAATGATTTCAGTATACTTCAGGATGGTCTTATACAGACCAACGACTAGTGTATTAGTCACGGTCTCAAATCAAATGCAAAGAAATGCATTTCATTCCCTTCTGCACAAACAATGTCCCTTCACACCATTCAAATCAATAACAATACCCTACGTACCCATGAAGTGGTAAGGGACCTGGGATCACAGGTTAACCGCATCCTTAACTTTGACCACCACGTGTCTATCATTGTAAGAAAAGCTTTCCACATAACTCACTTGATTAGTAACGGCATTACCTTGAGAGCAAAAGAAGTTATAACCCACTTATACTCGGCACTTATCCAGCCCATAACTAAGTATAACATCCCATTTGGTATGTACTGTACTAAGCACCTACAGCAATTAGCGAGACTTCAGTGGTTTCTAACGAATAAGACCAAGGGCCTCCAGCATGTGCATAACACACACTGACTAAAATCCCTGTCAGTATACCCTGTATTGTATAGACTTCTTAGAGGAGACTTATGCCTAGCCTAAAGAGAAACCTAAGACCCAAAGCTAATGAACTTACTGCATATCTGTAAATCAAATGGGTCTAGGGCTACCCGTTCCAGGGACTTAAATTTGGCCTACAACTTAAAAAGGACATACTGGACAGACAAATTTATCTCCCAGCAACTGCCACATCTTTAGAACAGGCTACCAATTCATGTGAAACAGAGCACCTCTATGACAATGTTGAAGGAGAACCTGGATGAGTGGATGGGGCACCATACATTCTTACTGGTGATAGCACCCACAACCCTCTTGGACATGGGTAGTCATCACTAAATGCAATCTTGGGTATTGACTAGTACCTCTACGATATTACATTGGGTTGAAATGGCTAGGCTTAAAATGACCTCCAGGTCAATAGCCTAGTAATTTCCTATGATCCTATGATATATATATATATATATGTGTGTGTGTGTGTGTGTAGGAGCACTGAATATTGTCAAAACTTTGTTGATATCTGTTTAGCGAGCAAATTATTCAGGGTAGGGGAATATGCTGTTTCCTCAGTATTGTGCGATCTCTGAGTTATTGTATATAATTAGCAGGGGATGTGAGGCACAGGGGGCTTGCCCCTGCAAAAAAAAAAATTGTATATTTTCAAAGTTTTGTTGTTGCAAACACCAAGCATAGTGATGTGGAGGGGGAGTAGGTCAGAAGCAATTCTTCCCCTGTAGAGATGAGGTATGATTTGACACATAGTGATCAATTGATTTGAGTCAGTGAGAACCTGATTACTCACTGTGACTGTAACTAATGAATTTTAATATCTGTTAGCCACTTTTATATCAGTTATTTATAGTACAATCTAGGCATTTATCAATTCATTATTGTAGAATATTATATGAACAAAATTCAGGGCTGTTTGGATATGGACACGAGAGATGGGAATCATGGCTATCCTCTAGTGGACTAAGGAGATTTTTCTGTGCTTCTACACCCCTCTTCCTCCTTTTTACCTGTAAGACCAGTACAATGCCCACTATCCTAAACCTGGTATGGGTGGGTGCTTCTGTGCATCTGCTATGCTGAGCAAGAGTACAGTGCACTGACTGGTTAGGCCTCTCTCTCTTTCTGTTTCTCCCCTGCTCAAGTTCCAAAGTGCACATTTGGGGTATTTCCACAAGTAGTAGTCTTTCTGTAAGACACATATCAGTACAGTATGCACTGAAACTGAAGCCAAAGATAATGAACAATGGATGCACTTTATTGCTATTGACTTGGTAAGAATTTCTCCAGTCTTCATTGCCTTTGATTTTTTTTTTTTGGTTTATAGTACTTCTTTTTTGTTTACATTAATAGGCCTTATACCTCCTCCCTGAAGAACGTACAAGCTTTTGTCAGGTGATCATTCTGGTCTCCCCGTGGTTGGCTTCTCCAACATTTGGGAGGCCAGATCATCTGTGAGCTTTGCCAGGACACCACCCTTGTACACTACATAGATGACAGTAGGATCCATAGTTCTTAAAACTGTGGTAAACAACAGCATTTTGGTTATGCCACATGGCATACAATAAGTTTTAGTTGTGTTTGCAGCTAATGTATTTAAAAAGTTCTAAATTTGAGGAAAGTTGTTTCATAGTTCCTTCTATATAACTTTAGGGTTCTTATTTGATTTGGAAAGAATGAGGTCATTGCACACATGGGTATCGGAGTGGATAGTGGGAAAGCTGCCTTCCCTGGTTCTAATAAACCTGGTGGTCATTCTTTGTGGACGTTTGGTTTAACTGTATGATTCCCCTTAAAAAATGGAGTAATGAACAATGCCACAGGACTGGAAGACAGTGATGGCAGTCCTCTTGCAGAAATGTGGGTTCAAGAAGAATCCATGAGCATTGCATCTATTGTGTGTTCTTTTGTTAAATCTTAATATATCACTTTAGTGTGACTGCCTTTTCATGCTATCAATGCCTCAGAACATCAGAACTTGTTTATCAGAGGTGATATACCTCTGTATGAGGTTGCATGACAGTGAGACAAGAGAAAAAGTTGAGCTTTTTTTTTTTTAATTTTTTCCCCTTCTTCAAGTTTATGGATAAGGGGCACAGAATGATAAGTGCATGTGCACTGAGAATGGAATGGATTGCTGTGGGTTCAATTCCTCCCTTCCACCACTAGCTAAAAGAATAATCATATCAAGTTCGGGCAGTTGGCTTAGAGGGCTGAGGCTATGAGTTGTAGATCCTGATATACAGGGTTTGATTCCCTCAGTCCTTATTTTGCCTACCATGTGACCTTGAGCAAGTCACTTCATTAGACACTGCTCTCAGGCCACCCTTGAAAGGGGACTATATATCCCTGTATGTGGGCCTACTTGGTTAACAAATGGCTATTACTGGGGGGTTGGCATAATGGTTCAGGTCTTTAGCTCACAGATACAATTAACAGGGTTTGATTCTTATCTCTGGGTATTGGCTGGGATTGTTATAGTCTACACACCGATAGCCTTGTATTTAGTTGTAAAACTATTGCATGATCTGGGGCATGCGAGCAGAGGTGCCTCCTCAGGGATAGACGGACATAGAGCCCCTAAAAAACAATAATTTTTCAATATTTTGCAGGGTTTTGAAGTGTTATTTGCTGTATTTGTGATTTTACTATATGTAGATGTTTAATTTACGATGTGTTGCATTTTGACAAGCAGAAATGGTTTGTTTCATTGTGGATCCATCCAGGCAATTCAGGTCTGCAAATGTTACTTTCATCCCTGAGAAGGCTTTGAAAATGTTCTGCTGAACAGACTGACATAGATTCCATATATATTTTTTGGTATTCTCAAATTCTGCCTGCTGACTATAAAACCTCCTCCTCCTGGACTCTAGCCCATTCGTTCTCTACTGTGGGGAAGTCCCAAATATGCTAGGATGACAGCTGTCATGGCGAGTGAGCATTCAAGCAGACATTGGGAAGTTTTTGCTCTTACTGGTATTCCAGCAATAATAGCATTTTTGTCATATTTGTACAGGTCTATTTTCACACCCTGGATGGGAGGAAAGACTACCCATATCAGAGCAGATACTCACAGTGCCCTACCCCTGTGAGTATGTTCTTATGCATATACTAATAAGGGCTACCACCAGGTGATGGCTTGGTGAGTCATAAACTTGCCCCCAGGATACCCACTGCAATGCTGCCCCTGCTATGAGGGACTGGTGCTGTAGACATGCTGCTCCTCTCTGATCTCAATACCATATAGATCCTATATGCTAATTCATGCTAATACGTTGGGTAAAGTGATATCTTTCATTAAGGTTCATGCTTTGATCTTTTCTTTCTGATAGTATCTGGGCAGAGTATCATATTGTCTGTATATCTACATAGGTTTGCTTAGGTTATTGCAGTTTCCTTCTTTCCAGATCCTGAAAGTCATGATGACCAAGACAACTAACTGTTCTAAAATTGCCCCTTATGTTTGTATTCTAGTGCCGTTTTCTTTCCACCACACAAAAGACATTCTGCTAAGGTTGACTACCTACTTTAGAGCAGTTTTTAGATTTGTGTAACTTTACGTTGTTAGTGCAGCAGGATTTAATGTTGTTAAGAAAATCAAAGGGCATAAATATGTAATGTATGGTGCACCACAATCCAAAATCAGTGAAAAGACAGGCTTGTTAAGCACTCCTCCGATGTCAGGAGGGTGCCTAACAATTGTTAAGCTTCCCCCACAGTGCAGTTAAGCACTAGTCTTAGACTTAACAGTGCTTAGTGGCCACAGCGGAAGATAGGCAGGGAGCCTTTAAAACTCTTAATTCAGACATGCTTCTCAACTGTCCAGGTTTTTGCCTCCTATTTTTGGTCTGTTCCCTATAAAATATGTGATTTTCTGGCAAATCACTGAAGATTGACGTCACCAAATAATGACACACATTTAAGCTTTCAACTTCATACCCTTCAGAAAACCCATGCTAACCCAAATCCTGTTACTCTAGCAACTTTAGAAATTTATAAGAGCAGTATTTAAAGTCTATTCCTAGTTTTGGGTATTTGTCCACCATTATTTTAGGCTTTGTCCAGATTTATTGCATGAAGAAGTTGGGAGGTCTGAATTCAGACTTAGTGATCCAGAATGGAGAGGAAGGCGGAAAACCATTAAGCTAAACATGGGCAGAGTGATCTGAAATGGAATATTTTCATTTGATAGAAAACACATAGAATGACAAAAATGCTGAAACCTCATAACATTAAAATGTGAATTTGCTCTTTCTCCACTGTTGTGTGATTCTGGAGTTGTTATATATAATCATCGGGGGGGGGGTCAATATTTTGAGTTTTCAACTGTTATTCAATATTTAGTATTTTTGATCAGATGAAAACATTTTACAGGAAACAGTCCAGCATTTACCAGGCATTACCATGAAAGCCAGTTGTAAGGCTCATCCTGTTCAACATGCATGTGTTAGATATCATGGTGCAGCTGAAGGCAGATTGACTTCCTTGCCAGTGACACCACATTTAGGATGGTGGTCATGGATGTGGGACCTCTGTCCAGTAAACGCTGGCTAACATGGGGGCACACAAGTTACAATCCATGCAAAAGGATGCACTAATATGCACTTTTATGGGGCAGATCCAGGGCAAATGCATGTGTTAGCAGATATTAGTCCAGGAAATGCCAATAAGGAAGAGAGTGTTGGGGTTATCACCCTTAGGATGAAGCACACAGAACATTCAGAAAGTACCAGTACCATGGCTGATGTCAGCAGAATGCTGGGATTCATTATGTAGCTAGAAGACTTGTGATACATAAAGTCATCCCTGCATTATACAATGCACAGCTGAGATTATATCTGCAGTACTGGGTACAGTTTTGGAAGCTACATACTAAAGCAAGACCAGGCTGGTAACCAGTGTGCAAATCAGAACTGCCAGACTGTTGAATGGACAGGCAGACTGATTGAAATACAAAATAACACTGCAAACTACTTCACATGTACGTACTGGATTAGGAAAGAGAAAAAGCGTACATCATTTGAGCATGCTACTTTTGTAGGTGGAAAGTTGGCAAATAGAGGATGAATGACACAGACATTCAGAAAACAACAGGGGTGGCAGCTGGAAAGGAAATGAGTCATACAAACTTAAAATTAATTTGTATATGGACAGAATACTGAAGCCATTCAATGAATCACTTAACAAAAAGTCTTCTTCAGTCAGATTTTTCATATGATCACATGACTGGTGTTTGTCCTGAAGGAAAAAACATGATTTTACTGGAGGAACTGAAAGAGTGACAAAAAGAAAGATGATGGTATTGATAGTAAGGTCTTTAGGAAGACAGATGAGTTTTGTATGCATAGTCTTATGATAAGGCATTTAAGTACCCAGTACAAGTATTTACTAGTTTGTGCTGAAGAAATGTAGAAAATAAAAAGGCACATGCCAAATTAGAAGCAGTAACATTCCAGGAGAAAGCAAGGAACCATTTTTTAAACAAGGGTTGTGATAACGTGGAACACTCTACATGCAATATGATATGCATTTTCAAGTAGATGAAAAGTATAGACTGTGTGGGGAGTCCACCTCTGCTGTGGGACGGCTCACTGCACAGTTAAGGAGGTGTGCCAGACCTTGAGGCCTACTTCTCCACTCATTTTTTTGTCTGTCTCTCTGTGTACCTATGTATCTGACAAACAGGTAGGTGGAGCATCTTAGAGAAAAAAAAATACTACAGCAGTCAGCACTATTACTCTGCTGTAGTATTTTTTTTTTCTAGATATTTTGTATTCGTGGTATAGTTTATCTGCTGTTTTCATTTAACATGTCACTGTACTATTCTCACCAAATAAATCGGTTGACTCCACTCTGCCACTAAATTCATTTGCCACGTCACAGATCATCTTTCAGAAGGCAGTACTGAACTGCTCCGCCTTCCTGCTTGTCAGATACATAAGTACGCAGAGATAGACACCAAAATGAACTACTGAATGAAGTGAATAAATGAATGAATGTATGGTGTGAGTGAGCAAATAAATGAATGTCTCAGGTTTTATAACAGAATTGGTGGAACAGGAGCCCATATGCTTGAAACAGCTTTTGTCAGCTCACAAACAAACAGGCATGCAGTGAAACTCGGTGTAGGAAAGGCAGTCAACAACCCTCCTTCCTGTTGTAGTTGTATTTTCTGAAATGAAAGTCTTCACAACTGGTAATATGTCAGTTTAGTTATACACAGAAAATGCTGGCTGCATATCTCTTAAGTGTACCTCATTATGAGGAAAGTACCTCATTTGGGGTCTTAAAACATTCATGTTCCTCGAAGTTCCTCAAAGTTCCACATTGAAATAGTCTGTCACACATTCACTGTTAGGAATTTTTTTTATGAAATCCATGGTAAATAGAAATTAATCATATTAATTCATTAAAGGATCTCCTTTATAAGTAAAACCAGCATATTTTAACCATCCTATGACCTTCCTAGTTGAAGTTGTTAGTAAGCCATTAGTATGTGTTCCACATTTTGCCCATTTGTTCCACATTATGAAGGAGAGTGTTCCTCATTTTGGAGATGGAAGGTTGAGAGCTACCACTCATCTGAACCTGTTCTGAAGGAACATTCCTATTTTCAGGCCTGATTTACCCCTGCACAGGATGTCCCTATTATTGGAAGTATGTCCCTATTTTCAGGCCTGATTTACCCATTCACACCATTTTCTGAATGCCTCCTCATCACATGTGATTTTTGAAGCTCTCTAGTACACAAAAAAAACCCCACACTACATGACCAACATACTAGTAGCAACAATAATTTAAAAAAGAGGATGCACATCTTACTGAAGCAAAAAATAAATGACTTTGTCTGCTAGAATTTTGCAATACAGTTCATTAAAGTCTACAGATTTTACTCTTGCTTATATTGTTCTATCATTTTGTCCAGCTTTGTTTTTTTAAAGTGTTTCTGAACAGCATCCCACATTCCTACTGCAAACAGAAAGAGTCATATGCTATTTGGTATTCAGGTTTTATGCTTATTAGACGTCCATATTCTTAGCTGGATGTTCTTACCTTTCAAGGTCCTTTGTTCGGATGTTTCCACGTCTGCAGGATGAGAGATATGCTGGCTGTGATTCACTATACCACATGGACACTACTGCCTTTTCTTATTGATGACATATTTTATAAATGTTATACATTTTATGTTCCCATGGCCTTTTGATGATGTTACAACTTTGTTCAGTTCAAAGAAAAGCTCTTAAATTTGAAAAGTATGGTTGCTTCCATTCCTTCCCATGGAAATGTATTTGACTTTCACGTCATCCTATCAGTAACAAATGTTTAATATCCCTTCCTCATTACCCACACAAAATTTTCCATGAGAAGCCATACCTGTAGAATTGTACATCAAGTGCACTGCATGGCCTGGAGTGATATGTATAACCCTTTTAGCAAGTAATGGTCATGCTTCCAATTTCTCTCTCTCTTGCATACTCTGTAGCTAGTACAACTTGAAGGACTTCAGCTGTTTCTTCATAAAGTGCTATATCCAGCCGTATACTACTGTTGCTGTCTCTGCAGGTTTGCATACTTCCAGAGCAGTGTTTTCTAGAAAAGAATGAGTATTTCAGAAGCTGCATCATAAATGTCATTCAGGTTTGGCTTTCATTGTCTCTACTAATACACCCTAATACTCAGCTTTCTTCAAAGGTCTGCAGCTATTTGTAATCACGGAGTCAGTTTTGGGTTCCTAGTAACTCTTTGAACCATGTCACATCATACCACTAACACTCAAAAAAAAAAAAAAAGATTGCAGCAGGGATGTCAGCACCATTTCACTCTCCATATACTAATGCATCTCTAAATATACTAACTCAGAGATCATGCAACCTTAGGGATAAGAGGAAGCTTCCCATCCCAGAAAGTTCCACGAACCTGCTCACATCAGAATCTTGATTTGAATAAATGTGATTAATGCATACCTCTCAACAATCAATATTTTTGCCTCATATTTTTGGTGTGTTCTTCATAAAATCTGTGGTTTTCTAGTAAATCACTGAGAAACCAAGTCACTAAATAATGATAAACATATGAGTTTCAGACTTCATATCCTTCAGAAAATGGATGCTAAAGCAAAATCTCTTATTCTAAAGGGTATGTTTCCTTTAGAGGTAGCATAACCCATTAAAGTGGTGGAACAACATACACTGCTTTAGTGTTATGCATTTATTAGTATTGCTTCTTTTCTCCTAAGTTCTCATTTCTGAACAACCTCTGCATTTGTACCTACCCTTTTTGAGATTACAGCTAGACCCAGGCCTTGACTGATTAACACCCAAGAAAGTGGGAGCTGTGTTGAGCTTTGCTCCCACCCTTCCACCCCCAGTTCTCCAGCCACTCTATTAACCACCCAATATATTTGCTCTGATCTCCAACCACTGTTACACCCTGAAGACACACATCTTAAAAAGACACCACCATAAATCCACATGACCTTCTTATCTCACTGCCCTCATAATCAGTACTGCAATATTACTGGAAGGCTTAACCCACCCCCTTATATCCTCCTGTACAAACATAATACATCTCCAATCAATAAAAAGTTGCTCTTTTCAGAACTTACC